>NC_071284.1:29743546-30043546 GCF_001660625.3 Ictalurus punctatus
CTGCCTCCTTGTTTCCACTCCTTCTTGTTTTCTCTTTCTTTTCTGGCTTCCAGACAGGTACGTTTCAAGTCCCATCTTTACTGTTAGCCCCAACTCGTACAGAACTCTCCTTACATACAGCTTTAATGATTTTTACTGTATCTCTGATGGCATGTATGCGTTGGGACTGGACGCACTAGTTTAATGATGTGATGGATGCATTATTTTTACCATCTACTCATGTGAGTGGAAAGGTTTCCATACCCTTTAAATACAGTATGAGCAAATACACAGATATGTATTTTAACCAACACAAAAAAAGGTTCAAACAGTGCATTTTAAGATTTTAACAGTGGAAAAAAAGGATCAAAATGACATTAGTACAAAAGTTCTCCTTTTTGAATGATATAAATATGATACAGAATGATATTTAATAACTAATAACTTACCAGATTATGTCCTCTGAGCGGCTTTCTTTATTCCTTTCATTTTCTTATGATGCATCTTTGATAATTCTTCCAGATGTCATGCATTGTCGGCATGCTTCGGGTCTGAGAGAATCATGGTAAAATGTTTGTTTCTTTACTTTTATTTTTCAAAAAATATTTTATCTTGTTTTATATATTTTTTTTTTTTTTTAAACCTTTTCCACTTGGTAGATGATAACTTTTGCATTGCACTTGACTGCACTTCTGTTCCTTGGATCTGAATCTGTCTTTGTGTCCTTGTCTTTTTGAATAAAGAGATGAGGATGGAGAGGTAAATGTTCCCATTCTGTAGTTCTGCCAATCCGCGTCTCTCTCTCTCTCTCTCTCTCTCTGTCTCTCTCTCTGTCCCTGGTTATTGTGTAAACATCTGAGACAAGGCCTCAGTCTTACAAGCAGTCAAGATGTCAAGTGTTGGGCTCAAAGAGAATCTTACACAGAAAGTGAGGAAAGAGAGCTGCACAGAGATGCCTTATGCATATTTACTACACTGTTTTACACTCCATTTGTTTTTGTTCATTTTTAAAGCATTCACTGTCTGTGAGCTGTAAAAGTCTCTGAAGTGTCCCATATGATGCCTGCATCCATTTGACCTTTTCTACTTGGCATGGTTTCTAATTACTCAAGGATTTATCTGATCAGCTTCCACGCTTCCATATCTCTCTAAGTTCCATTTCTCTCTCTCTCTCTCTCTCTCTCTCTCTCTCTCTCTCTCTCTCTCTTTCTCTGTCATTCCAGCTAATCTAATCCAATGTGTGGGTGTACAGCTTTATTTTCAGTGTGGTTAAAGGACAAAGAAACAACAATCAGTTTTATGACAACGAATCATATTCCATATGTGGCCGTACATGTTCTTTTCAAATCCAGTGCCCTGAATCCTCTCTTCTTTCATCACGATTTGTTATAAATAAAATAACATAATTATCAACATTTAAAATTTTAAATAAAACATAAAGTTACTAACGAGTGACTCATCACACTGTTATCCATTTAATGTTATGGAATGTCCGCAAACAACTTAGTTCCTGTTATTACTTACATTATAGTATCTTTAAAAAATTACATTAAGTTATAAGACAGAAAAAGTCCTGTGGCTTGTCATGTTAGTGATAAGCTGGAGAGTTCTCTGTCCTGATGAGTTTCTTGTTGTAAGGCATTGGAGTCAGAAGCTTTAATAAGAGCAATATGAACAAAACCACTAAGGACCTTAACTAGAGAAACAAGAATTAGGTACAAGATAATAACACACATGGACATGAAATAAGTATGACAGACGCTAAACAGGGAGTGCTACAAATGTCAAAACTTAAATATTCATGCTCATTAGACATTAAAGTGACTCAGGTGCACATGATCTTATGATGTGCAGAGACTGATGGGTAATGTAGTAATGACACTTTTGGTGGAAAACTTACTAACTGAAAGCACTGACCCTGGAGACTCTATATGTTAAATAAACGTCTCCTTACGACAATCAGCCATAACATTAAAACCACCTGCCTAATATTGTGTAGGTCCCACTTCTACTGCCAAAACAGCTCTGACCCACCTGTCTTGAGCTCTTTGTCATGTTCTTCAAAGCATTCCTGAACAATTTTTGCGGTGTGGTAGAGTTCATTATACTGTTGAAAGAGGCCACTGTTATTAGGGAATACCGTTGCCATGAAGGGCTGTACTTGGCCTGCAACAATGTTTAGGTACTGTAGGTGGTATGTATCAAAGTAACATCCACATGAATGCCAGGAGCCAAGGTTTCCCAGCAGAACATTGCCCAGAGCAACAAACTGCCTCAGCTGGCTTGCCTTCTTCCCATGGTCCATCCTTGCGCCGTCTCTTCCCAAGGTAAACACACCCGACCGTCCATAAGAAAACAAAAATTTTTTTTTTAAGCTACACACACATGCCTGTCTTCAAAAAAAAAAAAAAAAAAAAAAACACTTTTTCCTGTAAAAGAAAATATGATACATCATACCAGGCCACCTTGTGCCATTGCTCCATGGTCCAATTCTGATGCTCACATGCCCATTGTAGGTGTTTTCAGCAGTGACCACTTTTGGTAGGTACTAATGACTGCATACCAGGAACACCTCACAAGACAAGCCATTTTGGAGATGCCCTGACCCAGTCGTCTGGTTATGACAATTTGGCCCTTGTCAAAGTCACTCAGATGCTTACACTTGCCATTTTTTGTCAGACTGTTCACTTGCTGCCTAACTTACCCCACGCCTTGACAGGTACCATTTTAATGAGATAATCGATGTCATTGACGTCAGTTGTCATTGGTTTTAATGTTACGGCTGATTGGTGTGGAAAGCTTTATTTGAATTACAGCTGGCACTACTGTCAGACATGCTGCTATAAAAAAGCATGAACTTTCTAAACAGTCAGTTTTGGGAATTCAATAACCCTGTTGTATATACTGTACAATATAATGCCTAGGATGTATCTCAATAGTTACCCATAAGTAGATACATGCGGAAAGCTTCATAATGCGAATTCTAATATTAGGTTACATAATGCATTATAACATCTGTTCTTAAGAACATTGTATGAACATCTGTTGTAATGCACTATACCACAGTCTCTGGTATAGTATCTGATATACAGTAAGTTATAAGATATAATGCATAGTTATAGTGTTAGAGTGCATTACACATATCACCAGTTTCTACAGTGTCATTATGCACCATAAGTTCTTTTCAGTGCTTTGACTTTCAAATTAATGGCACATGCAAAACAAAAGAAAAACGCATCGATGCTTGGTTTAGTTTACTTTTCAGTCATGCTAGTTTCTTCAATCCTTCATGTCTGTCTGGAGTTTGGTAGCCTACTGACAAAAGAAATATATAAATATGATACCATGTACAGAAACGAGATGTACATCATCACTCAGTACCTGTTCATTTTCCACAATGCTCTAGCCTCATCTTCATTGTTTCCTTAGGTGTATTTCTATAGCTTTCTATAGTTGAATTCATTATACAAGTAAAACTAATTTTATAATAAATATTTCAAATATTGTTATTATCGAATGTCATTTATAAGCATCCAACATAGTCACAAATGAAAGGTACTTTTACAGCAAACAAATCGATATTATTTTCCAGTGATTTCAGTGTTTAGGCTTTGCAAACATGACCGACCTTGACTGATTCTTTGCTAGTACTGAGGGGCACGTTGGTCTTTTCAGTCCTACTGCAGGACTTTCTTGCCGATTGAACAAGAGTTGAAGGCTGACATTCAGCAAACAAGTCATCACCTCCATGTTTTTCTCACCCTTGCTCCAATCCAAGCTCACATCCATGATTGTCAGGTAAAATTTTATAAGTCCCATCCTTTCTTCTTCACCATGCTAAGCCTTCGCTCTCACATGGCATGCTTTCATTGGGATTTGGGGCATCGTCGCTAGCCATACCAGGCCGCTGTTGTGGAGTGAAAAGCAAAATACAGAGAATATGAATAAAACATGAAAGCAGACAGGCCTCATAGCCAAACAACAGTGCATAATTAGTTTATTATTCCTATAAATGCTTTGCATAGCACTCCTAGTATTTCCTGTAGGCTCACCATTGCTTTTTGTTTCTCTGTGTGGACACTGTGTCTGGGTTATTTTTCAGACTCGGTGTGAAACGGTGTGTCTTGTTGTGTTTTTGATCTCAGTCTGCAAGTGATTTGTGGTGTCTAAACTTTAAAACAACGACAACAACAAAAATGCTATGTTGACTTAAATTGGAGCTATTCATGAATGTTACAGATATCAGTTGCCTTTTAGAATAGTATATTCCTCTGTAAAGCAATCTGAAACCCAGCTGTGTGAGTTCACGCTGTGAGACAAAAAGCATGGGGAAAAATCACTAGCTTATGTAGATAAACATTCATCTGTGAGATGTACCCAATAATAGTTATGCCAGTCAGCTAAGGTTAGGATCCGTGCTGAGGCAAGGAACCTAACCATTATGAACTCTCTTACTCATCTCACTTTGGCTCATTTTTTAAAATATGTTGCAGTCTCTGGGACTTCCTTCAAATTGGTTATGGGTTATGTTTTATGCTTTTGAAACCACTGAGAGATGAAATACAGGCTCATGATGTGTGCTGGTGCATCAGGTCAGAGAATGGGAATGAAAAAAAAAATGGAAAGACATTAAATTGTGAGCCAAGTAGGATGAAGGTAGTGCGCAGAACTGTATAATGTTCAGCAACCCATCCACATGATTCAAGGGAAATTCTAAGATGTCAATGTCATGGTCATGGTTGATCCGTGGAGCCTATGTGGGAAACACTGGGTGTGAAGCAGGAATACACCTGGGATCTCAAGGCACCATGCACACACAATCACACCTAGAGGCAGCCTTGACATGTGTTGCAGGTAGGAGGAAACCCAAGAACCAAGAGGAAAAAAAACAGAGGAAAAATTGATAAGATGCAAAACTCCACACAGAGACTAGCCCAAGCTCAGAATCAGACCAAGGACTCTGGAGCTGTGAGGCAGCAACACAGCTCTGATATCTACATCCTATGACATCTACATCCTATGACAAATTGGTATGAATTTGAATGAATCAGTGTGTTAGGATTGGATTTCATTTGATTTCAAACAAATGAAGTCATAAGAAACTTGATGACCTTTTAGCCCCGCCCTTATCCTCAACCTTTCATATATTTTCATCCAAATTATACAAATAGGTTACACATTGTGAGACCATGATGGCAAAATAATGTGACCTTTTACCAGCAACTAATGATATGGGAACACTGTAAACAACAATGCCAACCCACACTGTAACAGAGATTCTACAATACAAATGCTCTCTATATCTTTGTTAATTCAGAACATTTTTTTCTTTCACTTTTTATAACACTTTCTGTCTATTCTTCAACTTCTCCACCTCATCATGTGCATTTTTAGCTTGCTTTATTAATCTTTGCATTTAGCAAGCCACTTAATTACAGTAGCACCCACCTAATGTCGAAGGGCTGCACATTGATCAGACAAAACATTGAAGCCACTGATACGTGGTATGAATAACATTGATTATCTAGTTATAGTGGCACCTGACATGGGATGGGATACATTAGGGAGCATGTGAACAATCACTTCTCAAAGTTGATGTGTTGGAAGCAGGGAAACTGAGCAAGCGTAGGATCTGAGTGATTATGACAAGAACCAAATTGTGATGGCCAGACGACTGGGTCATCTCCAAAATGGCAGGTCTTGTGGGGTGTTTCTGGTATGCAGTGGTTAGTACCTACTAAAAGTGGTCCAAGGAAGGACAACCGGTGAACCAGTGACAAGGTCGTGGGCAACCAAGGCTCATTGATGTGCATGAGGAGCAAAGGATAGCCTGTCTGGTGTGATGCCACACTGCAAAAATTGTTCAGGAATGGTTTGAGGAACATAACACAGAGTTCAAGGTGTTGCCTTGGCCTCCAAATTCCCCAGATATCTATCTGACTGAGCATTTTTGCGATGTGCTGGACAAACAATTCTGATCCATGGAGGCCAGACATCACAGCACATCTTCAGAGTTCTTGTAGAGTCCATGGCTTGATGGGTCAGAGCTGTTTTGGCAGCAAGGGGGAACTAGGTGGTTTTAATGTTATGGCTGATCGGTGTAGTTGACGCTCAACATTGTGTATTATCTGAAGGATTAATATTTAAGTCCAGGGCAGTTCTGAGCTAAAACAAAATGCTGGATGGTAGATTTCTCTGCTGACATTTAAAATGTTTTGTAGCAACTATTCTCATAATTGATTAAAATGTAAAATGATTGCATTTCATTTCAAATATAGTACAAAATCAGAAAATCACTGCATCAGAAAAGCACGGTTATGTGTTTATACATTTTGGTCTGATTTTATTGTGTGCATTTGGTAAGAATATTGAGAAGAATCGTTACAATCTCTCTCCCTCTCACACAATAATCAAAGCATGTGTTATATGGAAAAAGACACCTAAAACTCTGCTGAGGTCATATTTGTATGGTCAATAAAATAAGAGGAATAAAATGTCATTACTAGAAACATTACCAGTAACAACAACAACAACATCTCCTCTTTGACTCACCGTTACCATGGCGATAAATGCAATGTTACCCCTGCCACTGCCTTGTTACCCTATTGTGTTCACCTGTTCTGTGTTGGTCCTTGATTAGTTTGTCTACATATACCCTGTTTTATCAATGAATCATCCTGAATTATTTGCATATTTAAGTCAGAACGTTTTATCTATGTTTTATTGTAATTCCTGATTTTGACCCTAGTTCACATAGTTCATTTTGGTTTATGGATTGCCCTAAATTAAGTCTGCCTGTGTTCTGACCATTGCTCATTACAGATTCTTATTACGATTCTTGGATTTTCCCAAATAAAAGCACTACTGAGTTTATACACCCTTGCATCTTACCACTCTCTCCACTCTGTCAATAGCCCAAACTTCAAAGAATAAAGTTTCAGTTCCTTTGAGGGAGAAACTTTTCCTCCAGTTCGGATCCACTTTGTATTGTTCTCTTCATGCTGTGCAAGTTTACCAGAAGACTAAACCTTATTTACCTGCATCTGGGCACCAGCTCTAATCTCTGGGGCTGAAATCTACAGCATGTCAACAGGCATGTCATGCTTTTACTGAGAGAGAGAGAGAGAGAGAGAGAGAGAGAGAGAGAGAGAGAGAGAGAGAGAGAGAGAGAGAGAGAGAGAGAGAGAGGAGAATAACATGACATGACTAGCTGAATCACCGCATTCTCTGTCTGCATTCTAGTCAAATCTAGGACACTTTTTGTTTCAATCTTCATGTGGGTGCTTAGAAATCTCAATGGCACCCAACAAGCTAAAGCTGATTAGTATCATTCCAGCCCTTTCCAGTACTTTCTTCTTCCAAACTCAACACTAAAAGTGGTCTGGCATGGCTTTTTTGGCAAAAGGAGACCGTACCATCTGTCCTCAGAGTGCAATAATTCCTGTATTTGTTCTGTATGCGAATGAGAATAATATGCATGTGTGTGTTTGTGTTCTGTTTACACCATCCAAACGTAAGCCTGTGTGATGATCGTCAGTACTGGTACATATAAGAGTGGATCGTGAACAAGATAAAGAGAATACCCATGTGTTTTTCACAGGCAAACACACACACGATTCAGATAATGGAACAAAAATAAAAGGAGGTAGAAGAATCGCAGCCTCAGAAATCAAGCCTTATCATTAAGGAAACTCTCACAGGTACAGATATGGATATCGGACAAAGAAGAGAAATCTCTAGACGCTGAAAAATAGGAAGAGGAAGTAACAGAAAGCAGCAGAAATTGGATAAAAACACAAAAAATAAGATTGTAGTTTATAGCAAACAGTGCATTATCGATGCATTTGGTGCTTATTTTGCCAGAAAAAAATACATGATGACAGAACCAAACATGGGACTATTTTCCTCCATTTTTTCTCCACATTGACTGTACCAGACAGTCTAACATATGTAACTCATATGATGCTATCACACTTCTTCAAGGGTTCTTTGTCTTCAAAAAGTGGACGTACTAGGGATGTAACCCTTTCCAACAGCAATCAGTTGTAGGGTTCTACACAAAACCTCTATGAACTCCCTCAGAGGAACAACTGGAGAACTTAAGGTAAAGTCAATCCTGAACCACATTACAGATATTTATATTAAAATAGTTGTGATGTGCTTGGCGATTCTGGTGCTAATTTGGTGGTCGCAGCTGTATTTGCATTATTCCATGGATAAGAGCTCTGCTGCATTACTCTCTTTAGGTGAGGATGAAGGAAAGGCTTAGTGTTCTGCCACCACTATGAGCAGGTAGTCGAATGGCATTGTGGGTAATGGTAGAAGCCATTACCCAAGGTGAAAATAGAAATAAAATAAAGAAGTTAAAAGTCAAAATAAATCTTGGGTACCACTGTAGATCACGTTAATTTTAAAGATTAATATGCAAATAATTTAGGGGGTATTTTTCCTTTACGGGTTGTAGATTGCATAGGAAATCTAAAATACAATAAATATAAAAAAGCAGGGTTTATATCAAAAGTTGTTTGTTTGGGGGTTATTTATGCCAAGTCTATTTATTTCTCCAGTTTCTTATTTAGAACATTCAATCCTGTCATGAAACATGTACTTTTAAACCAGTCCAGTAGGTGGTGCTCTAACCATTTCCTGTGTTCTGCCAAGTTTATGTCACGATCCTGCCTTTCAGGCACTGGTGAAGGTTTTTTTTTTTTTTTTTTTTTTTTTTTTAAACTTTCATCTGTTTATCAAATCTCATTATCAGATATTAATATGTGCAAGAGTTTTATGTGTGCATGTGATTACCTTATCAAAGCTAAACCTGCTGAGGAACAAAGTGCAGATGAGGAAAAGCATCTGATAAATCTCATATTTATCATAACGACGCCGAGTGGATGGGCAACTCGGCTGCGTTATATAAATCCATTTTTGTGATCCCTCACAGAGATGATGCAGCAGTTTATCTTGGTAAAGCTGTGCCTCTCAGGAGCACAACACAGTTTTTCTCCCCACGTAACTTAATCAATCATACAGAAAACACCCCAGTTCCCACCATCTTTTGCTAGCCCAGCATTCTTTGTTTAGATGCACAGGAGATTAGACCAGGATTAGGTCTGCACTCTGGGCAACATCAAGCCTATGATCACAGAAAATTAATTAGCCTGTGAGACAAGGTTTCGGCTATGTAATGAAAGTTTTTGGCCATGTCAGTTCATCACACCCCCAGCCCTTCCCTTAATACTCTCAATCAGTGCATCCAGCCATGAAATGGATCCTGGTGTGATACTACAGTTGAAAGTGTCACATCATAAATGTCTCCAATGAGCAGCCAGTTTTGCTAGTCCAGTAAGCACTTACAAGCTAATATGGGAAAAGTCGAACATTTCAGGATTAAATTACAGCACATTGCAATCTGTTAATATGTCTTTATACCATAGCGCTGTTGAATTCTTCATTCTGATTGGTCAGAAGGTGTTGATTAATGTTTTTCAGGGTTCATAATAACATGCTCATTCTATTGTAACAACTTACATAGAAACCTATATGTTGGCTGCTTGACGTAAAACAGATTGAAAATGTGTATAATCATTGAACTCGTGAAGTTTTCTATGAAGAGACGTCAATTTAACATTTTTTTGAAGGAGTCTCCAATTGGTGCCAGCAGTTTGTAAAGGTCAACTGTAACTTTAAGCTTTCTAACATGGGAATGTTTTCAGAACAATGTGCAAGCTGCACTTTTTGTCTTATTAACTTCAAGAAAGCAGAAAACGATGGTGGGGCGTGGACTGTTTATAACCGTTAGAACGTAAACAATGACAGGAACTAACTTGTTTCGTGGACATTCCATAAGAGTAAACGTAACCATAAACAGATAAAAAGTACAGCGTCGTTCATTAATGAATAGAAATTGTAACCATTGGCAGACTGCTGTAGTATAAGAGGAATAAAATGATTTGAGATGCGCTGATACTGGTAACAGCAACTGCATTTTGCGTCGAGCATCATTACACCATACCATTATTGATAACAGCACTGTCCCATGTTCTATTCCTTACATGGAGGGAAGACTTTGTCATTTTGAAACTAGTGGTAAGAAAATTTAGCAGGACTTATGATATAACCTTCAACATAATTTACTGATTCATTCAGAGCGGGCAAATCATCTTTCTAATTATAAGCCAAGTCCACTCATCATGATTTACTTCTTTACTTGAGGACATGGATGAAGATCAAGATTATTCTGAGAACTGATGCCTGGTGAGTAACAAAATGCATTGATGATTAATCACTCATCCAGCCAGTTAGACCTGGCAGTGAAGTTAGCCTTTTCTCTTGCTCCAGCTCTATCTCATGCCTCATCCTGTTTGACCTGGGAAAAAAGGGTGGTTTGGAAGAAAAAAATTGATAGGGGCTTCGACTTCCCTGTCCAGGTCACTGATGTGAGACTGTACCGACTCAAGTTTATTAACCTGAGGCTCTCACGGATCAAAGTAGCCAGAGAAAGGTTCTTTGTATGAACAGAACCCATCTCGGCTGTGATGCAGACTCTCTGGAGAGGGGCAGATCTTCACGAGGGTATATGATGTGTCATTATTGTTGCAGCAGATGATCAACTCCCACACACACAACTGTGTGTCAGCCGACCATCTGGACATCGGTCACGCCTCCGCTGAGTAGCTCCAGTCAGTGCCTTTGAGAGTATAGACGAAAGAGAAATCCAAACTGACTACTTATAGGCACACACAGTCTTGTATTACTGTCTCTGTTGGGTGTTTCCAAAGACTTGTGTATTACAGTAGATAAATGGGTAAGTCCACGATGGGGTGCACTTGAACATGTTTTTTTTTATATATACTTTTTCAATATCTTAGAAAACATGCATGTGTCAATTAAAAAATATGTTAAGCAGACATGGACTTGAATAACAGTACTTTCATTAATATACTTAATTATTAATATGGTGTATTTACATAGACTTTCCTTGATTCTAATAAAATGGAATACTTGTACATACATAAAATTTTACTTTTTAGTCAAATTTAAATATTAGAGACCTTTAAACTACTCATATCTCTTTATCTCTCATCCAGCCAATGACTCTACATCGATCAAATGCACTCAGTTCATCCAGTCATTTCAGTTTAGAATCCAATCAAGTTCATAAGTGTAGAAAAAAAGGATCAAGAATCTCATCGTCATCGATGACCTGCTCATGCTACACAATGTAGTTAAAGCTATAGCTATCTCTATGTGTCTGATTATACTGTATATAAGCCTCCAAAGAAAAGCCTGCTTTTCTTCTTCCCATGATCTTCAAAAAATTCAGAGGTTGCAACTTCCTGTTCAACATTTGACTTGTACAATATTCCAAATATTTAATGTGTTTAAGTAATAGGGCTGAGTAAATGATAATTGACCTAGAATGTAAATTTTTATAACCTATAATGGATTACAATCCCAATTCAAAAAAAGTTGGGATGCAGTATAAAATGTAAATAAAAACAGGATGCAATGATTTGCAAATATCATAAAACCATATGTTATTCACAGTAGAACATCGAAAACATATCAAATGTTTAATCTGAGGAAATGTGACATTTTAAGGAAAAAACAAGGTAATTTTGAATTTGATAGCCGTAACATGTCTTTAAAAAGTTGGGATGGGGCAACAAAAGGCTGGAAAAGTAACTGTTAGTAAAAAGAAACAGCTGGAGGTTAATTGGCAATAACATGTAACAGTTCAGTAAAATGATTTGGGATAAAAAGAGTATCTTAGAGAGGCAGAGTCTTTCAGAAGTAAAGATGAGCAGAGGTTCTCCAATCGGTGAAAAACTGCGGCTACAATTTGGGGAACAATTTCAGAATCATGTTCCTCAACATAAAATTGCGAAGCCTATGAATATCTCCTCATCTACAGTACATAACCATGAAAAGATTCAGAGAATCTAGAGAAATCTCTGTTCGCAAGGGACAAGGGTGAAAATATGGGTTTATAAGATTTGCAAATCATTACATTCTGTTTTTTATTTACATTTTACACAGCATCCCAACTTTTTTTGGAATTGGGGTTGTACTTGACACTAATGCCAACATATGATTTTTAAAGTCTTTTCATGATTATATTTTACGGTAAATTGTATTTATAGTGGTCTTGGTGCAATGCTGTTTTCTAAGCGCTGTAGTGCTTTTATTTAATTTCAGAGTTTATTTTAATCTGAAACATGCACATTGCTGTAAAGTGCACTTGAACTATTTTTAATGTGTTCCATCTTTGCTGTACATACATATTTATAATGTAATATCAGTGGGACACAAATTGCACCCTAATCATGGAATCATGACATAATTAATCTCAAAACTGAACCTTTTCATGCAATCAAAAAAATGTCCAAATGATTGTCGGGTTTTATTATAATCATAGGGACATATGGTCTCTACTAAGAGCTAAACACATGCTGATACAAGGCTATCTTCCAGAATAAACCAAAGGAAAGGAAGAGAGGAATGTGAGCTTCTCCCAGCGTGATGTACCTGGCAGTGACAGATTTCCATCACTTTCTCATTTGAATTCTGTCTTCCGCAGGAGCACAAAGACACTGTGCCAAGTTACGGATGTTAATTTTTGCTGAGAGAGAGTGGAAAAAAATGTTCAATAATTTCTAAACTCATTAATACAAACCTAATACAATCTGTTTGTAGTTTTTAATTATTTGCCAACCAATTACTACAGATACCAATTATGACAAGCTGAATTTAGGAATTAATTTTTGTATTTATTCATTTTTATTTCCCTACATCCAAAAGGTGACAGGAGAAAGTAGCACTTTTAGTCCACATAGATTCACCCATTTGATATTCCTGTATCTGATCCTTAAAAAGAGGTGGTCATAAAAATTTCAAATTAGTACAATGCAAACACAAAAGGCCAGAAAAAAAGTGACACAGCAACTCCCGGCCTTATGTTGACATCTCCAGAGGGAGTGAGAGGAAAAAATAATTAGATTTTTCTCTGTAGTTATTACTCTTTTCTGTTATAATTTGTTTCCTGTTTAAAAATCAGGTCCATCCATCAGTCCTTCATTTCAGACGCCTAAATCAATGTCTCATTGACTGCTCCTGCCAGAGACGCAGACACATGACTGTCCCTGATGCTTAGCCGGTGACAAGCCAGACAGCTATAAAATATATATATATATATATATATATATATATATATATATATATATATATATATATATATATAATAAAAAAAACAAAAACAAATAAAAAGTAAATCATGCCTTGTGAATCAGTAAAATTATTGACAGTTATTTTATGTAATCCTGGCTTTGATTCAGCTGCATTCAGCACCTTGGCCTCTGTACACCGTGCTTCTTCTACAGTGAGAGTCATGGGCAGACAAGAAAATCTTTTTTCTTCCTTCTTTTATGTACATCCGCCTGAAGAACTAGGTGCTTTTGAGGGCATTTATACACAATAGCAGAAGAGCAGAGGAGAAATATAGATGGGAGCTTTGCTGTTTATCGATTGTGAAGGCGTGTTAGCTTAATTGATTTACTCCTCCAGATCAGTGGCCTAATCTCTTGGCCTTGGGAGTGCAGTGGAGGCAGGCAAACACAGAAAGCTTGAAACACTTCAAGCAACTTCTGTTTTCTCAAATATATAAAACAGATTGTTGTCCTAGTTACACTTTTCTTACACTGAACACCCTGGGAAATCAAGAAGTTAAACATTTGATAGAAATGATATGAACAATAGGTGGTATACTAATATAATACTAATAACTAGCTATTACTCTATAGTGACTAGTACAGTTGCATGCGAACGGTTAGGCACCTTGGTCAAATTAAAAAATTACTTAAAAATAATATTTATCTGCAAATATTAATGCACATTTATTATACTGCATGTTTGATGAACTTACAGAAACAGGGAAAAGAATGTTCAAAAGTTTAATAAAGTGCTTAATAACACCCCTTTTGGATGATTCCACTGCTTGCTAATTATTTTTCTAGCCATCTACGAGTCTTTATATTCTTGAGTAATTCAGAACATCTAGTTCTGATATATTCTTGGGTCATCTTGCATGCACAGGATGTTTAAGAGCTACTTACGTATATTCATTTCAGCTACGGTTCTTTACTGACTGTATCACAATTGCTTACAGAATTTTCTGATATTTACTGGATTCTATTCTTCATCTACCTGTGAAATGATTCCCGTGCTACTGGCTGTCACACAACCTCAAAGCATAATCAATCCATCCCTATGCTTAAAACTTCTTTCATCAAATGCTGCTTTTTTTTTCCCCAAGCATACCTTGGTTGGCCAAAGAGTGCCATTTTTACTTCATCTGTCCACAGCACTTGTTTTCAAAATGCCTCTGGAATATCTAGAAACTGATTGTTTTGCATATATCAGATGTTCACCTTTGTGCAGGTGAGGGTTTTCTTCTGATGACTCTTCCATGCAGATCATATTAGTGCAAGTAGTGCTGCACAGGAGAACAGTGCAGCACCACTCCTCTGTAAGCTAAACTTTCCTGAAGGTCCTTAATGTCATATGAGGATTTTACTTTGCCTTTCTCTCCAGCATACAGACAATTCTAATTGAGAGTTGTCTTGGCCATTACTTAATGCCATTTCAGACAGCGGAAAGCACTTTGATATCTTTTTATAGCTTTACTCTGCTTTGTATGCACCAATTAGCTTAATTTTCAGATACTCATTCAGCTACTTAGAGGAGCCATTGGTTGTTGAGTGTTAGCACAGGGTTTGTAGAGTCAGAGAATTCATTCTGCTCTGCTCGACCTGCCTAATGAGTCCTATTGAGTCAATTAAAGACTAAGAAGTAAATTATGTTCTGAGACTCAACTGGAAGGGTGTCCAAAGCTTCTTTTGAAAAGAACTGTTTGCTGCAGTTTACTTCTTCAAAAATCAATAAAACAAATTATGCAACTGTATACTGTACACTGTACAATACAATATCTAATGAATAAAACACGTGCGTACATGCTGTTATAGGAAGATAATAGCCTACAGTGAAGTGATGTAATACAGAGCAACATAAAGTGGAGTTACTGTTAACACTCCTAAGTTGATTATATTCCAATGACAGCACATCTTGAAATGTTTTATTCCTCTTATAGCACTGCAAGTTTGCCAATGATTGGAATTTTTGACTTGTATGTTTTATCCAATGGAATTACATTAAATGTTGTGAAACATATACAACACAACATATGTCACTTATGTTATAGCTGCTTAAACAGTTGTTCCCTCACCAGTCTGTCTTTATGTTAATATGGCACAAAAGCTTTTCCTGTTACCAAGAGATTCTCTCTCCTTTAGATTTCTGAGACTTTCCCATGTTGGAAAATGCAACGTCAAAGCTTTACCTCTGACTGTTAAAAAGCTGACCCTCGAGATGCCTTTAACCCTCAAAGACCCAAATATATATAAAAAAAAAAAAAACCCTGTGATTTTTTTTTCACGTTTTGCATGTTGTTGTATGAGGCCTCTAATGCAGAAATATAAGGATTTTTTGATACATTTTTAGTACATTTTTTAGGGAAATGTTGTAATATTACAACGTTGGGCCTGTTGGGTAGCTACAGAGCCCCTAAAGGTACATGGTGGTGGAAAAAAAATTGGGATGGGAGAAAAAATTATTTATTTTAACTTTTCCGTTCCCCTGAGAAACTTCAGAACAGGTAGGCTATCCTTGCGAGGGAATGCAAAGGTTTTGCGAGAGAACACAAAAGTTTCTCGGGGGAATACAAAACGTTCTTGGGGGAACGCAACAGCTTTGAATTTTTTTTCTCCTCCCATCCCAAATTTTTTCCACCACCATGTCCCTTTAGGGGCTCCGTAGGCAGCAGAATTCCAGTGATTTTAATTACTGTCTGAAAAAATGTAGAGAACATCTAAGGGTTCATTTGCAGGGTGTACTACTTATCATTATCACATAATAATGATAATCGAACAAGTCATATTTTTTATGAAAAGTCATTTATTATAAAAATATGTTCAGACTGTATTTACAAAACTTGATGAACTGAATGAAAACTTTTTCATTTACTGTGTTTAGATCTGTTCGTAGCCATGTTCAATTATGACAGTCCCAAAACCCGTTCTTGTTCAGAGAAGCAGGCGGACATTTCACTTGCTGCAAAGTGTGTTGGTGTAGCCTTTGCCACAGTCTCTGCAGCGTCCTCTATTTGTTTTTACATTCCTTGCATATCTCTGTTGGTGAATTTACAGTTGACCTTTTGGCTGGGCTGCCATTTGAAGGAATCCCATTAACTGTGGATAGTCTCTTCACGGCATTGAACCCCCATGGGTGTGGCTTGCCATACATGTATTGTTTGATGCTGCTGAATTTCCGCTTGAAAGGAATCATAATTTCATCCACAGAGTTGTGTTCTTCTGGTACTACCTGCAGGCATTTCTCCCTGCATGCATCAAGCTCTGGTCTGAGTTTCCACAGGTTGTCATTTTTTCCATCTCAGACACCATCAAATTGTTTACAAAATGTAATGATCTCAACAGACATTGGAATCTGCTCTGTTTGTCTGTCTCCCAATACATCTGGCCATTTGAACTAGGCCCATTTTCAGGTACATGCTGTTTTCCTCACATAAAACTTCATCATATCATATATATGTGGATTGTCCACTATTCAAGTCTCCAGACTTTTTCTTGCCTATTCCTCCTCTCTTGCTGAGTCCTCCTTCCATTAGAAAGAGCTGACTTTTTTCTGTTCATCTTCCACTTCTTTCCCTTCTTCCTTAATTTCCACACTTGTACACAGTCTTAGTATTAGATTGAACCCTTCTCAATCTTGACACTCCCATGCTCCCCACAATTCTGCATAGATGAAACTTGCTCCTGTTACAAACTCCTGACCATTATGACACTTAGAAATATATTTGAGTCTTAGTCGAAATACCTATATTTGGATGTTTAGAGGCAGATACAGAGAGATGTAAAGAAACTTATAGGAGCACATCTCATCCAGCTCCAATCATGTCAGAAAAGGAAAATGGAGCCGATGTTTCATGCACTCTGATCAAGAAGAAATACATGAAAATAACTAGAAGGCAAGGCTCTGAAGCTGAGTCTTTTCAAGTTCTTCTCCTCAGAGATGGCACAGACAGTGACTGGTTTTTGATTTCACTTCTCATGCTTTTGGTTTGCCTGTAGAGGTGGACATAAGGGGACCAGCAACCCAGGCTAAGAGTGTGCAACCATGATAGTAATGATCCAATTGAGAGCCAGACGCCTCTGAAAATCAAAGGGCAGGACTTCCAAAGCAGTTTCTACCATGGACATTTTAGATAAAATGTCCTGCTTCTGATTTCTGCCCTGAGTGGCACAAGATGGAGATAAAAAAAGATTCAATCCAAACTCAGAAACTGAAGAGTCACATGTTTTTTTTTTTTTTTTTTTTTATAACATTTTCTTTCTTGCTATGTTAAAAACACATCTAAACTTAATAACCACACACCTTTCAGTGTAGTTATGAGAAAAGGAAAATGTAACTGCAAAGTAGAACAAAGAAAAGATTGCAATGTTGAAATGATCACAATGACTAAACATGGACTTTACCTAAACCCTGCCCGAGGATAGCATTTTCAGCAAAACCTAATCGATATACAGCATCAGAGGAGTCTTCAAACATCCAGGATTTGGCCGGATCTGGCCAGATCTAAGAGAGTGGCCACACAAGCCCAGAAGAAGGTCTGAAGGATTGAGATGTACCATGGGAAGGATACAACCTGAATCTCAGATCTCGACAACAGTTTGTGGGCTGAAGTATTGCACCAGCCAAAAAGCTGTATTCTATGTTCTTACACTTGCAGGTTAACAAGATATTAATACAATTCTTGAAAATGGTATATTTTAAGTATACAAAGTGACTTACAATTCAGAGAGGATACAGCTGAGCAGTTGAGAGGTTAAGGGTGTTGGTTAAAGGCCCAACAGTGGCAGCTTGGTGATGGTTGTATTTGAACTAATGATCATGAAATTATTAGAAAAATGTAGAACTCCCACTTGTATTTGTACAAGTTTGTATTTAACTAAACAAAATGATTTGCTCGTCAAGTGCTATTTTTTTTTTTCATGATACCGGTTAGAATTTGTATCCAAAATGAACATATTAGAAAAGTAGAACCTTTACAATTCTCATTGATCTAAAAACATTGTACAAATTGGAGTAAGTGAGGACATTCACAGAAAGTGGGCTTTTGACAGAAATTGTAAAGGACATACTATTTCCTCACCGATACCCATTTCATACAAAACTGTAAAAATAAATAAATAAATAAACGGACTGACATCTCATACAGGGGGCACGGTAGCTAAGTGGTTAGCATATTTTCCTTGTACCTCCAGGGTCGGAGCTTCAAATCCTGCCTCTGCCCTGTGTGCAAATTCTCCCCGTGCTTCGGGGGTTTCCTCCAGGTACTCTGGCTTCCTCCCTCAGCTTTTTTGTAGTGTGTCTGTAGTTTGTGAATGTGTGTTCTGCAATTGCTTGGAACCCCATCCAGGGTGTCCCCACCTTGTGCCACAAGTTCCCTGGGACAGGCTCCAGGTTCCCTCGCGACCCTTTTTTGGATCTCATCCAGGCCTTGCATGCTGAATGTTACTGATATAGGCTCATCATGTACTGCACCTGACCAGGATAAAGCACTTATTGAAGATGGATGAATGAACAAGAAGCAATGTTTTGAACTTTCTGCAATCCAGTAATTATGTCTTGCTTCAAAAATTGCATTGTGGGACAGTGTTCAAACATAGTTTTTTTTTTTGTTGTTGTTGTTGTTTACCTCAGAAGCTGAGAGTGCCTAAACCTTAAACTCCATAAAGTTTCATGAGTCCTGTGGGAAGACAAAATAAAAACCAAATTTGAAAGAGAATTGAATTGAGAATTGATGTTCGATTAAATGAATAAGTGGAGGCGTGCTGCTATAGAAAAATCATTGATGATGCAGTGGCGTGGTGAGATGCAACATGAAGTGCAGTTACTCTTACTACATTTATTCCTGTGTTTCATTCCTCTTATACCACAACATTATTATTTATTTATTAATGGACACCTTTTATTGTACATTTTAACCATTAATAATGACAATGAGACTTTGTTGATCAGAATATATGCACAGTGAAATTATTTTCTTCGCATACCCCAGTATGTCAGGAAGTTGAGGTCAGAGTGCAGGGTCAGCCATGATACAGCGCCCCGGAGCAGAGCAGAGAGGGTTAAGGGCCTTGCTCAAGGGCCCAAGAGTGGCAGCTTGGCAGTGCTGAGACTTGAACTCTGACCTACCAATCAGTAACCCAGAGCCTTAACTGCCAAGCCACCACTGTTTGGGCCTCTTATTTAAAGTGAAGGGAAATTGCAGTTTTACAGCACACAAAGACATTTTATACAATTATTTGCGTTCAAGTTTGTGACAACAATTTGAGGCTCACATATGGGTGCGATGGTTAGGTTTCCACAAAAAGTGTATAAGTTGTTTGCTTTTTAATCTGACTTATCATTCAAGAAGTTGATCTGCTCAAAGAAAATTACTTACAGTCCTTTGTCGTTTGTAAAGAGAGGTGTGGACACCTTTGTCCCGTCTTCCTTCTGTGTTCCTTTTCACACCCTGTTCTTGTCTCAGGAGTGTTTTCCCCGCATTAAGTTCGCTTTACCCCAAGGACACACTGTGCTATTCAATACTCCCTTATTCCATTAGGAGTCTTGCCGTCAGCTCCAGTGCACGTGAGAAGAACGGCTCAGTTCCCCTGGTGTGACAAACTATGGCCTAACACAATAACAAATACCTCAACATCAATAATGATTTTTCCCCCCTTCTTTTCTTTTTGGGAAAGTGGTATAAAATAGAAGCCGGCAAGGGAGGGAAAAGAAAAGGGAGCTGGGTTGGAAGTGCACACAAGGCAGCAAAAAGTCAATACAACGAAGAAGCCCATATTTCAGCACCCATTACACATTAAAACTTTATCAGTGCACTTCTGTTGTGAAGTTTCCCCAAACAATATATTAAAAGCGCATTCACAGCAGCTTGTGTCGCGTTTCTTTGTAAAACATGATAAAGCTGGGGACTTAATTAAAAAACTCATTATGCTTTGCCATTTTTACACACTGGAAAAGTTCACAGTATGTTTTCACAAATGGGTGAAGGCATCGTTGGTTGAGCATAACACACACACACACACACACACACACAAACACAAAACGAGAGAACTGTGTTGTTACAGCTGATGTTTTCTCTATGAGGAGAAAAGGGACGCATTCAGGAAAGCTGTGTACATTCATACATTCATCATTAAAATAGAATTTATACATCTCTCTCTCTCTCTCTCTCTCTCTCTCTCTCTCTCTCTCTCGGTGTACCCTTCTTCTACGAGGAATTAATTTGAAGATGGGTCGTACAGCAGGTGCGGCCTCACTTTCTTTTCTCTTGTTTTATTGTCATTGTTCTCTTCTTCTCTTCCAAACATTTTCATCTTGCTCTGATGCTCTTATCCTTTTGTTCATGCATAGGCCACTCATTCTGAACACATGTTTCCAGACATGTTTTCCATCTGAAGAACCTATTTAATATACTCGCCCTGCCTCGCACACGTACCCCTTTTTTTGTGTACTCCTTTCTAGGAATAAACTATCCTCCATTTATATATCAAGGCTGCAGTGACAATGGAGGCAAGTCGTCAGGGTACAGAGAGCAGGGAATGGAGAGATGGAAGAGAAATGCAGAGCATTCAGGAGTTAAGGAGCTCTCACGTCTGCTCAATAAAGCGACAGTGAAGGGCGTCTGTCATTACAAACACACACACACATATACAGAATCAGATGCAGTGAGTACCTGGGGAAGCTTGAAGAGCATAAACATGCTGCAATAGTCAGAATGCTCAAAGACAAGACAGAAAAAAAAAGAAAAAGTGCTGATGTGTGCTTCTGATAACATATCAACCCTCGACCCGAGCGCCGCCGTGTCTTTGTCTTTCTCATCTTCCCGCATCTGTACTACATTCAAATGATTAACATCCACCCTTTTTGTATTACTGTATAACAGACAGGCTTTAACTTAAGTGAATAAAAGCGTCTGTGATTGGTCAAGGCGTTCATTAAACAGCCATTTAATGTGTTCTTATCGATTATACATGTGATAATGGACTGCACGGATGTGTATTAAATAACATCAGAATCTATTAGAGGCTCAGGTGGGTGCGGTCTGACAAATAGCATCAACAGTTTGGCTCTCTTACACCTCTTGCCGAGTGCATATATACTGAATTATTTGCCTCAGGGCTGTGGTGCTGCTGTTTAGCTAAGCGGATTTGGGACAGAGCATGGGCAATGTCTGAGAGAGAGAGACGGGCTCCATGTGGGCTCAGTTTTCCACCTGCAGTGTTCAAAGGAGGGGCTAAAACAACCCGTGCTGGTCAGCCATGCTTTTACCTTGTGTTTTATTTGTTGTTGTTTTTTTTTTGTTTTGTTTTGTTTTTTTGTTTTTTTTACCTTTTGGAGCCTGGAAAAAGGATGAAGAGTGTAAACAGATCAAATGGACAAATGCCTTTGCAGTGTTTCCACTTGAGGAGTGAGAATACTGACTAGTGCACTTGTGTACCTTTGTTTCAAGTAGTTCTCCATCTTTTTTCTTTCTACCTCGCTCGAGCAGAAATCCACAATGTTCCTCTGTATATCGTCTCTCCTCTTCTCACAGTAACTCTCTTCAAATACAAACACAAAAGCAATGGGATATGTCACGAAGACCTTATTCATAAATCATTATAACGTTGCTTATAATTCTTCAGAACATTTGTAATGATCCCTCGTAAGCATGTGCCCTATAAATCCAACCATCCATCCATCCATCTTCTATACCGCTTATCCTTTTTCAGGGTCACGGGGAACCTGGAAGCATCGGGCACAAGGCGGGGTGCACCCTGGAAAGGGGGCCAATCCATCGCAGGGCATAATCACATACACACACCCATTCATACACTACGGACACTTTGGACATGCCAATCAGCCTGGGGGAGGAAACCCCCGCAGCACGGGGAGAACATGCAAACTCCACACACACATTGCCACGGTGGGAATCAAACCCCCAACCCTGGAGGTGTGAGGTAAACATGCTAACCACTAAGCCACCGGTAATGAACATGTCACTATTCCTTATTATAAATGTTTTTTTGTTCTTTTTTTTTTTTTTTAAATAAAGCTTACACTTTCTTATATACATGCTATAAATGCACAGCACATGCCTTTCTAATAATAATATTATAATAAAAAGATAAAAAATAATTATCAAAATACAAACAGTCATAATGATTTATGAATAGAGGCTTTGTTGAAAATGTCACCAAAAATGCTTAGTAACATTGTTAACAAGTTAACTAGCTGACATTGGCTCTGCCCAAAAAAATAAAAATAAAAAAATAATAAATAAAGTAGAAATATACTAAATATTGAATATATGGACTAAAGACTAAATATATGTACAAATTTAACATTTTCTTTTAATTGCTGCAACATTGATTAAAATTAACATTTCATTAATTAATGTTAACATTTCATTGCTGCACATGGTTTTTAAACCCAGCAAAACCTGAACATTTTCAAAATATTGAATTTTTAACGAGCTGCTAAAAACTATTACAAAATTATTATAATATTAAATATAAACGATTATCTCAGTTGTTTAGGATTATCAGATAATGATTAAACAAAACAATATTTTTGCCAACTTCTCAACATTTGACACATCTAAAATTTGCTATATTACTAAGCAAGCTTATGGCAACCAACCCACAAGTTACAATTGCATACCATTGTGATAAAAATCTAAATAATCATAATCGAAGTCCATAGCAGGGTCAAGACACAGGTAGGTAATTCTTTAAAAAAAATAAAGAAAAAGAAAAGATAGGCAAGTGTTGAAAACCTGAATGAATTAAGTGGATATAAAATGACAAACTAATCAAGAACTAACACAGAACAGATGAACACAGCCAAGTAACAAACAAATGACATGACAGGACTACATAATAAACCAAAACAAACAGAAGCGCATTAGTGCTGATGATGCACAACTTTCACATACTATTTAGCTATTTAGTATGTTATTAGGGATGAAACACACAGTGTAAGTAAGTAACACTAACTCACAGTGACTAGTTAAAAAATCCTGTAGAAGTGTAATCAATCCTGCTGCAATTACAGAGCAAATACAGTAAATCCTTTATTTGTTTCCCAAATGCAAAACCTCCTCATGATTTCTGGGTAAAGTTCATTTTTATTGATCCACTAACTGCTTTCCCAATTCCTGACAGAAAATGCTTCTCCTTTTGTTTATTAACATAAATGCTCTTCTTTATGAATATTAATAACTAGTGGATGATGAACTGTTTGTGAGTTGGAGAGGCAGAGAAAGGCCTTCTACGATTTCAAAATCATTCATTTAAATATACTATAAGGCCTGATTTAAAAAAAAAAAAAAATCATAAATAATTCTGAAAATAATAATACATGTAGAAGCATTTTTTATTATGTAAAAATTATATATATATATATATATATATATATATATATATATATATATATATATATATATATATATATATATATATATATATATATATATATATATATACTGTATATATATATACTGCATATATATAAAACACTGTAAAATTATATTATGAACTCACAAACAGAACAAGGTGAAGTCAGACCCCATATGTGTACCAATAAGCCAGATTGGTCTGTGATATTTACTTTCTCCTTTATACATGCTTTAAATAAAGATGCCACTGATCTGGTATCAGGCCGATAGCAGCAATGCATCAGATATCAGAGAAAACTTGAAAAGCATTGGATCCAAAAGAATTGGATTTGTAAAATTGTATTTTTTGAAACTGGAAATGTTTACATATAAATAGGTGTCTGTTGGTTTTTTCTCCCTTTTGTTGGGATAAATTGTATTATATTGTATACATTTTATATTTGATTATATTTTATAACTTATACTTACTTTATATTTATTATATTTACAATGTTAGTGAATTTTGAGTTTAACTGTGAAGAGCTTCAATTTAATAAATATTTGAATGTTTAGTAGCTCTTATCGAAAATAATATGGAGATGGGTAATGGTAATAATAATAATAATATCTACTAATAATAATATTAAAAACGATTATAATAAATTGGCACCCTGTCCAGGGTGTACCCCGCTTTCTGCCCGATGCTCCCTGGGATAGGCTCCAGGTTCCCCGTGACCATGAAAAGGATAAGCGGTATAGAAGATGGTTGGATGGATGGATTACAATAAAGATATTTATTTATTTTGCTTGTTTGTTTTATTTATTTAGCTGGCTAGCCACACTTGAGTATCTTGAATTCCTCTTGGTGCGAAACTTGAGCAGGAACCAAAACCATCCAACTGGACCCTTTAATATTGTATTTGAAAATAAAATAAACAAAAATGCTTTCTACCATTTTACTGCTGTCAAAATTTCTGTACGTTGTGGGGTGCAAAATGGCTTTTACTTTCTCTCTTCCAAAGCACATTTCCAATTCTGAATTGCTTGTCAATGGGGTAAAATGTAAAAGAAGAAGAAAAGATGAAGGCACTGACAAACTGGATTACATGCTGTTAGCACCTGGCTGTCTCAATTAAAGCGCTGATGATGGGGGAGACTGGCGTCCTAATGTCAAGGCTCAGGACACATCAGTGTTTTCGCCTGCAGATTGGTGGCACCATGCCCAGGTAACAGCTCCCATACTGCGGCCTCGTTATAGCCTGAGTGGCACAGAAACGCAGATGTAGTGTAATACTAGAGCACACGTAATGGAAAATTATAGAGGATCTGAGTATGGGAATGAACTGAGAAAGACGAGTGATGCATGGAGAGCCAGACACATGGTGCGAAAGCTGTCACCTGCTCACACACACACACACACACACACACACACACACACACACATAGAAACTTTACTGCAGCCCTGAGGGGCAAAACATCATTTAATAATAGTAATAAAAAAAACAGAGTGAGAAAGTGAGAGCTTCTCAGATCTTAGCCATCTTAAAAACCAAACCTGTCCAGATAAATATGAATAAATGCGGCACATCCAGTTGCTCTGAGAGCATACTAATGTTCGTCATTTCCTCTGGGTGTAAACAGTGTTGCCCGCAGGCCCGACAACAGCCTGGTGGAGGTCTCTGCTCTTGCTCTGGGAATTTCCTGAAAGCCTTTCCATTTTAAACACCCCATTTGACTGACAGCAGATGCACAGACAACATTGTTTAAATGCTCCATTTAGAAATGCAACCTCGCTTGCTCTCTCTCTCTCTCACTCTCTCTCTCACTCTCTCTCTCTCTCTCTCTCGTCTTCCCATATATTTGCTGTGGCGGGATATTAAAGCCAGTGCTTTCAATAAACAGGAGACGCATGATTATTGCATAAGCTTGCCTGGTAGATGGGAGTAAATTATGTAGAGTGTGTGGTGGTGTATGTTTTTTTTTTTTTTTTTTTTTTAATCTGAGGAAGGAATGCATCACAGTGTGCATTAATGTGCAGTGTTAGTGAAGTGAGTGAAGGGAAAGGGGATGCAGTTGCAGCCCACTGCGCATGTGTTACGGGTGCAAGAGAAGCATTGAGCTCCAGTAAACTGTTTAGGGAGACAGTAATGGGTCTCTGTGATCACTTTTAAGTCTGCAAAGATGAATTCAGCAGCATGAGCTTTTTGCTTCTATATTTGCAGTTGATTACATTTATTTGGCAGATTTATAATGTTGGGAGTGCCAGGATGTTGGAATGAAATGAATAAAAATGTTCACAACTAGGGATCAATTAAGCTCTTTTTTTTTCCCCCAGAAGAAATTAAATTCAAGTTCAAGAGGATTTTCTAGTTCTTGCAACAAATACAACAACAAAAAAAGGATAGCATTGCATGGTGCGTTGTCTATGGAAGGCTGTTTCCACCACAGTTGAGTAAAAAAATGTGATGAATAATAATGGTTTGTCCTGTTTTCTGTTAATGCTGTTAATGCTGCAGGTGAATCATGCACATAATTAGCTTGTGCTGCACGGTTCAAACAAATAGCACCGTCTCATCTCACTTTCCACTTGAGTGTTTGGCGTTCGATGTTTATCATACGCGACAGAAAGCGCATAATCAAAGAGAATTGGCCGACTTAGTAAACGACCAAAATGCGAACGACAACTAAGTGAATAACAGTCTGGAGCTTGTGTTCACGCAACCGCAAAGGTTTGCTCAAAACATTAATATGCAACGGTTTAACTTACAGTTCATTTCAAAAGTTTTCAGCTGTTGTTATACAGCATAGCTACTTTCAGAACAGTTCAGACCATCAGCATTTGCAGCTCACAGGCTAGCCTCACTTGCCTGTGCACATTATTATGAGAAACTAAGTCATTATTATGAGATGTTAAGTCATTATTACAAGATGTTGTCATTATTAGGAGATGTTAAGTCATTATTAGGAGATGTTAAGTCATTATTATGAGACGTTAAGTCATTATTATGAGAAACTAAGTCATTATTATGAGATGTTAAGTCATTGTTATGAGAAACTAAGTCATTATTATGAGATGTTAAGTCATTATTAGGAGATGTTAAGTCGTTATTACGAGAAAATAAGTCATTATTACAAGATGTTGTCATTATTATGAGAAACTAAGTCATTATTATGAGATGTTAAGACATTATTGGGAGATGTTAAGTCATTATTATGAGAAGCATAGTCATTATTTAGGAGATGTTAAGTCATTATTGGGAGAAACTAAGTCAACAGTTTCTCATTACTATGACTTACAGAATCATATTTTTTACTCAACTGTGGTGTAAATGAGCTTCCTTAGTTGTCACCAAACTGCACAAAAAATCACACCACATCTACCAATCAGGAAATGTGGGAAAAACTGATCTTTTTTGAACTGTTGATCATGTGCTATTTACCATCTTCCACATACATCAGCTCACAAATACCTATGATTGGCTAGTGTCACTCTGTTTGAGGGGGGGGGGGGGGGGGGGAGTAATCTAAAAATCTCCATCCCCATCCATGTCTATCCAGACAGACACACACATATATATATATATATATATATATATATATATATATATATATATATATATATATATATATATATATATATATATAATTATAACACAGCCCTATTGATTAATTTTATATAACAGCTGCTGAAAATTGCAAGCTTATATTAATGCGCTCATTCTAATACATAATAGTTTCCATAGTAACAGCTAATTCATAGGGACTTATATGTGGGCAGACACTCCACACAAGTCTAATAAGTAATATATTCAATTGTGTTGTTATTCGATGAATCAAAATATATCATTGTTGATGCAGTGAAGTTTCTATAAGGAGAAATTTATTTAACGTTTATGGAAGGAGTCTCCAGTGTCAGCACTTTACAACCATTCCAAGATAACACCACAAATTCACATCCGATTCCAGTCCAGACGTTACACTGTTCACTGAGTTCATCTGTTACCTGCTCCCATCGCACTTTCTCGGTGTATTTAACTACGCATCATCTTTGTGAGGTCCCCGTACATTGCTGAGCGTTCCGAACAATGTGTATCATCTGCTTAGTTTTCTTCATTTGTGAATTTCTCTGCCCTGCTTTGCACCGACTGCCTGATTGACTGACCTCTACCTCCTGTTTTTGATCTTTTTAGACTTCCTAAAAATTTATCTCGCACCTCCATCCAACTCTTTACATAACACATGGATGTTCCAAACATTAAATGTAACTATAAAACCAATAAATTGTATGACATCTTCCTAAATAAATCAATTGCTGTGGAATAAGAGGAATAAAACACTACAGGATATGTTGTTATTGGAAAACAAATTGACTTCAGGGTTGTAACACTAACTCTGCTTTGAATCAGGCCACATCACATCAACCTGTCATTGATTATTTCAATATAACAGCATGTCCTGGGGGGTTTGAATAATTTTTAACAAATTTTGACAGTGTCTTGTAGTATTAGTGGATACTTTTTTATTTCAAAAAATTATTTCCACAAAGAAGCAAATGTATCTCCTATTAGAAAAACAAAATAAAACATCACTTCAATTTATATGTGTTATATAATAATCTCAATTCAATTCAATTTCAATTTAATTTTATTTGTAAAGTGCTTTTCACAATGGACGTTGTCTCAAAGCAGCTTTACAGAAATATATAAACACAGGATATAGATTTTAAGTGTGTGAATTTATCCCTATTGAGCGAGCCGGTGGTGACAGTGGTTAGGAAAAACTCCCTAAGATGATATGAGGAAGAAACATTGACAGAAACCAGACTTAGAAGGGAACCCATGCTCATTTGATAGTGTGAAAGTAAAGGAAAGTCCATTATGGTTTGTACAGGAAGTCTTTGTTGAACTAGTCCACTGTTTAAAGGAGACCCGAGTGCAAAACTGCATGTTGTAATTGCAGTCCCAAGGCCATAGTAGCAACCGTAGTCCCAGCAACCACAGTGAGAACGTCCTTGTGGAACTGGAGATGATGAGAGCGCCATCCAAAGGTAGGGCATCCAAATGGATCAGGCAGGTCCGGAGAGCAGAAGGGGTCAGGATCACTGGCATCTCCATAAAATTGTTAGGTAAGACTGTGCTTTGTGTAAAAGAAAGTCTACTCATGGTAAGCTTGAGGAAACAAATACTCAAACAAAAAGTTTTCAGCTTAGACTTAAACACCGAGACTGTGTCTGAGTCCGGAACACTAATTGACTAAACTCATGGGGAAATATTTAGTGTTTACGTCTTTATTCAGAATTTTTGCTCATATTTTTGTAGGGTGTCTGCCTAGAACCTGAAAAACCATCACTCCTGTAATCATGAACCTATAGTTCACGCTGTCGCTTTAATCAGCTCAATCTCAGTCTTTTATATTCATATATTAATCTGCATGAAAACTTACTAAGGTTAGGATAAGAGTTAGGGGCGGGGTTAAAGTTTGTCTCTTTTCTTTGCCACAGCTGAACTGAACTCATGAGATCAGGTTCCTCTGAGTCTCCACTTTCTAAATATGCTTAAGAACATTGCGCCATTTGGGACACTGAAGAGCTGATTTAATATCATCTGATTGACCTTTAGTTAAGCGGTCAAACATGACCCTGAAATCATATTTGAGTAAAACACATTGGGATGTAAAAGTATCCTATACTGATTTTTAAATAGGTAATAAAATTAATAAGGAAGAGCGAAAAAAGTAGAAGAGGAAATGCAAAGAGGAGGCAGCAGGCAGTTGATCTATAGCTGTGATTGTGTGTGAGCGCATGGCTATGGCTTTGATTCTGGTAGCACGCTGGTAGGACAGACAGCCTGACGGTTCTGGCTGTGAAAAGCTGCAGTCCAAACCTGTGAATCAACTCTAAGGAGCATCATCTTGAGAAGGAACTAGTTTACACAATAGGCACTTTCCATTATCGCCGGCCTTATTACAATTTATTTTCTCCCTCTGCGCATATAATACTTCTTAGATGTATAACATGCACTCTGGGTGATGTGAAAGTGTGGAGCGTGTACGTACAGTGAGGGAAAAAAGTATTTGATCGACTGATGCTGATTTTGTACGTTTGCCCACTGACAAAGAAATGATCCGTCTATAATTTTAATGGTAGATTTATTTGAACAGTGAGAGACAGAATAACAACAAAAAAATCCAGAAAAACGCACGTCAAAAATGTTATAAATTGATTTGCATTTTAATGAGGGAAATAAGTATTTGACCCCTCTGCAAAACATGACTTAGTACTTGGTGGCAAAACCCTTGTTGGCAATCACAGAGGTCAGACGTTTCTTGTAGTTGGCCACCAGGTTTGCACACATCTCAGGAGGGATTTTGTCCCACTCCTCTTTGCAGACCTTCTCCAAATCATTAAGGTTTCGAGGCTGACGTTTGGCAACTCGAACCTTCAGCTCTTTCCACAGATTTTCTATGGGATTAAGGTCTGGAGACTGCCTAGGTCACTCCAGGACCTTAATGTGCTTCTTCTTGAGCCACTCCTTTGTTGCCTTGGCCGTGTGTTTTGGGTCATTGTCATGCTGGAATACCCATCCACGACCCATTTTCAATGCCCTGTCTGAGGGAAGGAGGTCCATCGTCCCTTTGATGCGGTGAAGTTGTCCTGTCCCCTTAGCAGAGAAACACCCCCAAAGCATAATGTTTCCACCTCCATGTTTGACGGTGGGGATGGTGTTCTTGGGGTCATAGGCAGCATTCCTCCTCCTCCAAACACGGCGAGTTGAGTTGATGCCAAAGAGCTCCATTTTGGTCTCATCTGACCACAACACTTTCACCCAGTTGTCCTCTGAATCATTCAGATGTTCATTGGCAAACTTCAGACGGGCATGTATATGTGCTTTCTTGAGCAGCGGACCTTGCGGGCGCTGCAGGATTTCAGTCCTTCACGGCATAGTGTGTTACCAATTGTTTTCTTGGTGACTATGGTCCCAGCTGCCTTGAGATCATTGACAAGATCCTCCCGTGTAGTTCTGGGCTGATTCCACACTGTTCTCATGATCATTGCAACTCCACGAGGTGAGATCTTGCATGGAGCCCCTGGCCGAGGGAGATTGACAGTTCTTTTGTGCTTCTTCCATTTGCGTATAATCGCACCAACTGTTGTCCCCTTCTCAGCAAGCTGCTTGGCAATGGTCTTGTAGCGCATTCCAGACTTGTGTAGGTCTACAGTCTTGTCCCTGACATCCTTGGAGAGCTCTTTGGTCTTGGCCATGGTGGAGAGTTTGGAATCTGATTGATTGATTGCTTCTGTGGACAGGTGTCTTTTATACAGGTAACAAACTGATATTAGGAGCACTCCCTTTAAGAGTGTGCTCCTAATCTCAGCTCGTTACCTGTATAAAAGACACCTGGGAGCCAGAAATCTTTCTGATTGAGAGGGGGTCAAATACTTTTTTCCCTCATTAAAATGCAAATTAATTTATAAAATTTTTGACATGCGTTTTTCTGGATTTTTTTGTTGTTATTCTGTCTCTCACTGTTCAAATACAACTACCATTAAAATTATAGACTGATCATTTCTTTGTCAGTGGGAAAACGCACAAAATCAGCAGGGGATCAAATACTTTTTCCCCTCACTGTATATATCTATATTAAAGGAAACAGGTCCTCAGAGAAATCTTCGTAATGCGGTCAGGCCTGGGTGTTCAGTGGAGGGATCGGTGGAAGTTCTTGACAACAACAGATGAATAGGAGGAATAATGCTTGTGATGCATCAGAGCGCTCCGATGTCAAAGCTGTGACAGTTTCCCAGATGTGTGACTAACTTGGAAAACAGAGGGTGAGAAGAACAGTGAGGCAGTGTGCCCATGTTTATTAATCCAAACTCATCCCTGCCTTAAAACCCAGCTCATAAGCCAAGCTATCCCTCAAACTCATTGACACCTGGGGCAACAGGAAAAAAAACCAAACAACAACAACAAAAAAACCCACACCAAGACACACAGTCCCTTCTCCTGAGAAAAGAATGTAAACCACAGTGAAGTCAGGAGCCTAATCCACTTTATATTCACTCTTCCATCCATTATGCAGGCCCCCGAAAAAACAGCAACAAAAAAAACACACACAGTGAAAAATGTCCAACAGCAGTCATCTCGGAATTTTGATTTATGACATCCCTGACACTGCCACATTGTTTATTGCGCCCCCTCTAAAGGCGCTGACAGCAGCCCGTCCTCTTGTGTCTTTAATATCTTTTGATGGCTCTTACTGAAGGGAGAGAAGGAGAAAGGAATTCAGACGAGCGCTGTCCAAGAATATGTTTAAAATACAGTGAAACAAAAATAAATAAATAAATAAATAAATAAATGCATACATTCCATTTTCATCTGGAGAGATACAGTAAGTAGAACATGGAAAACACGTGTATATATAAATACTGACACTACTATAAATTAGCCGTAGATATACTGTCGTCTGGGTGAGCTTGTGCTCACTGTAGCGTCACATTCCTGTTCTTGGCTAACGGGAGTTTAAGTCTTCTGCTCTTACTTCCCATCCAACTCACTGCTGCACACTGTGTGAATTCTGAGATGCTTTTCTGCTCACAACATTTGTAAATAGTGGTTATTTGAGTTATTGTAGCCTTCCTGTGAACTAAGACCAGTCTGGTCATTCTCCTCTGACCTCTCTCATCAACAATGTGTTTCTACCCGCAGAACTGCTGCTTAATGGGTGTTTTTGTTTGTTTGTTTGTTTGTTTTGCACCATTCTGTATAAACCCTAGAGACTGTTGGGTGAAAATCCGAGGAGCTTTTGAAATACTCAAACCAGCCAGTCTGGCAACAACAATCATTCATCTGGGTGTTTGACGTGAACATTAACTGAAGCTCTTGACCTGTATCTGCATGATTTTATGCATTGTGCTGCTGCCACATGGTTGGCTGATTGAATAATTGCATGAATGAGCAGGTCTACAGGTGTGTATATACATAACGTTTCCAGAGAAACAGAACATTTCGGACAAATGTCCTTCATGTGACGCTGCATGAGGTGAAACCAGTACATATTCAGTATTTTGTTTACAGATTTCACCTCCTACAGCCTCGGAAGCACTCTCCTTGAATCGCTGATGAAGGACATTTATTAGTAGCACATTTTCTCACACATAGGGGAGCCTATATAGAGGACTGCATCACAACTTCTCCACTGTCATTTGCATCCTAGACGACTCTTCACCCTAAAGGGCACCTTGTGATTTTTTTTCCATTTAGTGGCTCTTTTCTTTCATATAAGTGAAACATAGAGGGCACATCATCACATTTTCTCATATACAGAGACACCCTAGAAGGCACTTCTTCATAATATTTTGTCTTCCTAGAGGACCCTTTGCCAAATATGCTCCACTGGAAGGACATCCTAATGGGCACTGCATCATGTTTTCATGCATATGGGAGCACCCTGGAGGGCACTTCATCATGTTTTTGTCCACTGTAAGGGCACTCTAGAGGGCACTGCGTCACATATTGGCCACTGCAAGGGCACTACATAGGGCATTGCATTGCATCTTATCAATTGGAAGATCATCCTAGAGGGCACTTCTTCATGTTTTCCCATCTGTAGAGGCACCCTAGAGAGCACTGCATAATATTTTCTTCACATGTAGAGGTTATTACATCACACAATCTCTACTGGAAGGGCACCCTAGATGTTTTCTTATACATAAGGGCACCCTAGAGGGCACTTCATTACATTTTCTCCACTGTAAGGGCAACCTAGGGGGCACTTCACCACCTTTCCTGCACATAGCAGAACCCTGTGGGTCCCTTCATGCCTTTTTTTTTCTTTCTATTTGAAGGGCAGCCATTAGGGCACTTCATCATATTTTCACCACTCTAAGAGCAACCTAGAGGGCATTTTATCACATTTCATTTATATAATTTTTGCATTTTTTGTCTATGGGAATGCCAGAGGCAGGAATTGCTCTCCCCACTGCCTCCCTGTGTCCGTCAGTATACAAGGTTTTATCTGTTGAGCCTGTGCAACTGTAAATGTGTGCATCTGACTACATGTGTGTATGCCTGACCTGTGTTGTTAACCTTTAAGTGGAGAAACCTTTCTGCAGAGGCAGATGTTATGATGACATAATTAAGAATAATTTTATAGTAATTGCACATGAGAGCAGTCAATTCAGCAAGGTTTGACCCTCTTTTCTGAAGAAGTGCAGAAAAAACCCGTTGGATCCCTGACAAACGGGACTCATTAGCGGCCTGTTTATAATCATAAACATGCTGTTAATAATAATAATTATTCACTCATCTGAAAATCAGAGCACATTTAGTGCCAAGCAGCATCACATTCAAGTGAGCACTGAACTTCAAACACTAAAATTACAAGCAAGCTGGAACGCTATCAATGCGAGAAACCTTGACAGCGTATGAAAACCCTTCCAGAAAATTAAGTGGAAACTCTCCAGCTACTCAATCCATATTTCAAACTAATTATATTTCTATTTATTTACTGGTTTCAGACCATTATTTTGGTTCACTGATATACTTTATTACTATTTTTCTTCTTTCTTCTTTTTCTTCTTCTTCTTCTTTTTCTTCTTATTATTATTTTAACTTGTGAGCTTGGCTTCAGCACCCAAAATAAGTGACTTCTTATTACCAGCATCTCCTCATCACTTTTAATTACCTCTGAGGCCGCTCTTCTCTCCTGGCTGTCCTGAGATGAGGGAGGAAAAGAGAGCAAGGATTTCCTTAGAGAGAGAAGCGTGGCAGAGACACATCAGCTCCCTGAATGAAGGAGCTGCTCACTTCTCTGTGCTTCTTCAGGGTTTTCTCGCTCCCTTTGTTTTGCCCCTGTGAGGAAAAATTCTGCAGCATTAGCAGTTTTTACACTATTTTGCCAATCTCATACTCTTTGCATATCTTTAGAACTCGAGTGCTCTCACTAATTGCATTATTGCTCTTTTTCCTCCACTTTCCTTCCACATTTAAGCCATATAGTTCATTAACTGTATTTTGGAGATGCATAGGTCTCTTGAGGAGAGAAGAATGATGGCATGGTTAGTTTGTAATTGGGAAAGAGAAGTGTGTAGAGAATAGAAGTTGTGAATTTGAACACAGCGCCACAGGCAGCAGTGAGTTTCCAGGCTGCATCTTTACTGTATATCCTGTAACTTGGGTTAAATCTACAGGCACACTACAGCACCAACAAACAGACCAGTGCTTCCCTGCTGAAAAATAAACATCAAAACAAAACAATAGAAACCCTCATAGAATTTGTAATAGTCTAAATGGTTCAAATAGAAATTGTATTGACTTTAATGGAAACTCTAATTGTCCCTGTGGGTCTCTACTGGTAATTTGTTGCCTTCTTTTGGTGGCATGTTATGTCTAGTGAATACCATTAAGGAGCAGTAATGGTAATGGTTTTAATGGGTAACAGCTGATGGTTTGTAATGGAAATGCAGTGAATTTCTTTGACGGTTTCTATTGTTTGTTTGTTTAGTTTTTTAGCAGGGGCATTACCCAATATCTCATTTCTAAAATGTTTTCTCATCAGCAACAGTCTTATTTATTTTTTTTTTATCTCTTTCACTGTTCTATAATTGTGAAGTAATGAATGAACTTTTGAACAATACTGATCGTTTCACAAATGTTTATCATGTTTTTTTCCTTTTTCACCTCATTTAATCATCTCAAATTTGAATCCAGGCTTAATCTCCACACATAAGAAGCACTAAAGCTATAACTAACTGTGTATCATTACTAGAACCTATAAAAAGAATTTAAAATCATTGTACTTAATTACATATACATTAAGAAGAAGAAAACTTTCACGTAAATAAATAAATAAATAAATAAATAAATAAACAAATAAATAAATAAATAAATAAATAATTCATTTAGATTTTGTTCCAGAAATAAATTTCTTTTGTCCGAACTACAATTACAGCATCATCTATTAAATTTCTGCATATTTGTGCATAGCAATTCATATCAATTTGTTTCAAAACCACAGCCAAGCAAATGTTGTCTCTACTCTTCATACATTAAAGTTACTTTAATTAAAAATTCTGTTTCATGAACAAGGTATGAAATGAAGTAAATTAGGTTAATGTGGTTGAACTACGATTTCATTAAAATTAAGTTAGGAAGAAAGCTACAAAAGTAACTGTTTTAAACTAATTGAGTCATGAGAACAGTTATAAATATGCAAGTGTTGGAAAAAGAAAAAAAAAAAAACAACAACAACTGATGTCTTATTTCTGTTACAGATGCTCTATGTACATTATTCTTCACCACTGGTTCTCATCTATTGCATGACGACTCGCATCTTGGAAAAGTGAACTCTAAGAAAAATCCTTTAACACACCCGCATCTTCTCAAAATACTGAAGATTGCTGTGCTGAGGTTTTACTTTCAATCATACACCTTTTATACTTTTAATATGTACATTTTACCTAGAAAGGTAAATATGAGCAAAGAAGGCTGTGAAAAATGTTGTTATTATTTAACCTTTTGAGCTTTCAAAAAAACAAAACTACACAAAAATACTCTCCTCTCATGCATCTTAAACAATTGCAAACACAACAGAGGTTTTGTTTTGTATTATGTTAATAAAAAAAAGTTGCATCCATAAAGTTATGGGTCAAATTGACTTCCAGAGTTTAAATACACAAAAAACCAGCAAAGAACGGTTTAAAACAGTAAACTTTGTCCGAGACATGCCATAAGAAGAAATATTTGCATATCATTTTGTGACCCTAAATGAGAAAAGTCCAAAAATTTCAAAGAGTAAAAGAGAGATTAACTAGTATTTCAGACATCTCAGATGCAGTGTTGGGTGAGTTACTCAAAACCAGTAATCCACTACAGATTACTAAATACTATTTAAGTAATCTGATTACATTACTGATTACTGCATGTAAAACGTAATCAGATTACTAATTACTTTACTTTCAAGTTACTTTCAAAACCTACAAAAAATACACTACAAAGTAAAACTCAGAGTTCTTTCAGTAATTTTAGTGCATGTCAATGTATGACATGATCAGAAAAAGTTGGATTTATAATAAAACTTGCCTCGGGTGTAGTCACTGTTTGTAGAATTACCAGACTGATAAAATATAAATCTTTGCTAACTAGGCTAGTTTAGTATCGCTAGCCAAGGGGAGGCACAGCAAAGCTACCATAGTATGGGATGCAAAGTATATTATCTTTCCTTATGCTCTGCTCATATCATGGGTCAGTAGATTTACAATCGGGGCATACTTACCAGAGACACATAGCAAAAGGTCTAGAATAAGCATGGATAATGCATGAACAAAGGTTTGGAATCATACAAGAGTTTACTTTTAGTGAGACATCACACGATGTTCATTAATGTGTGTGTGTGTGTGTGTTGTGTATGTGAGTCTGGGTTATTTAAAGGTGTGTGTAATTGAGTGCAGGTGCGTGCGATCAGAAATCCCATGACCTTGAATATGGAAGAGGCTGCTGCTGATTGGAAAATGTGTCCGGTTCGGCAATGTTGTGAAGCTGTGATGCATACTGGAAGTAGAGCAGACGGCTAAAACTGTGCTGTTGTTATTGTACCTTTAAAGATTGAATTATGCCCCATGTACAGTGCGCTCCACTAATATTGGCACCCTTGGTAAATATGAGCAAAAAAAAAAAAATATTGTTTAACCTTTTGAGCTTTTGTCCAATAAATTCACAAAAATACTATCAATTGGATATCAAATAACTGCAAACAAAACAGGTTTATCAAAAAAAAAAAGATTTATTTGTTAAATATAGGTGTGCAACAATTATTGGCACCCTTTTAGTCAATAATTTGTGCTACCTCTCTCTACAGATCCTTCAAATTTCGAGGTCCACGCTGGTGGATTCTCCTCTTCAGTTCACCCCACAGGTTTTCTATGGGGTTCAGGTCAGGGGACTGGGATGGCCATGGCAGGACCTTGAGTTTGTGGTCAGAAAACCATTTTTTGTGTTGATTTTGATGTATGTTTTGGATCATTGTCCTGCTGGAAGATCCAACCACGGCCCATTTTAATCTTTCTGGCAGAGACAGTCAGGTTTTCATTTAATATCTGTTGATATTTAATAGAGTCCATGATGCCATGTATCCTAACAAAATGTCCAGGTCCTCTGGCAGAAAAACAGCCACAAAACATTAAAGTTCCACCACCGTATTTAACCGTGGGCATGAGGTACTTTTCCATATTGCTTCCTCTCTGTGTGCACCAAAACCACCTCTGGTGTTTATTACCAAAAAGCTCTATTTTGGTTTTATCTGACCATAGAACCCGAAGTTCCAGTAGTGTCTGGCAAACTGAAGACTCTTGAGTTTGTTTTTGGATGAGAGTAGAGGCTTTTATCTTGAAACCCTTTCAAACAACTTGTGGTGATGTAGGTGGCTTTGGATTGTAGTTTTTGGAGACTTTCTGACCCCAAGACACAACTAAGTTCTGCAATTCTCCAGATGTGATCCTTGGATATTTTTTTAGCCTCTTGAACCATCCTCTTCACAGTGTGTTGAGACGATATAGACACACGTCCATTTCCAGGTTGATTCATAACATTTCCAGTTGACTGGAACTTCTTAATTATTGCCCTGATGGTGGAAATGGGCATTTTAAATGCTTGTGCTATTTTCTTATAGCCACTTCCCATTTTGTGAGGCTCAGCAACATTTTGTCACACATCACAGCTATATTCCTTGGTCTTACATTTACATTTACATTTATTCACTTAGCAGACGCTTTTATCCAAAGCGACTTACAAATGAGAAAAATACAAGCAAAGTCTTACCCATTGTTATGAATGACTAAGGGAATTTGGCCTATGTGTAACCTCATATTTATACAACTGTGAAACAGGAAGTCATGGTTGAACAATTTACTACTAGATTACATTTTTAGTGTACTAAAATAAAAAAAAAGTAAAATATTAATGGGAATATACTTTTCTTATATGAATTCATAGGGGTGCCAATAATTGTTGCACACCTATATTTAACCCTTCTATTATACAATGGGTTTGACCCATTTCCACATTTGAATAGAGAAACGTGGTACAAAGTAACTCATTACTGTAATTTAATTACTTTTTCTGATAACGCAGTAATGTAACGCATTACATTTTAAATGTATGTAATTTGATTACAATTACTGATGTCCATAAAATTACGTTACTTCCTTACAAATTTATTGTTAAGAAAACAATATTAAGTAAAATGCATTTTTAAAATAAATCACTTTTCGCCCTGAAGATTTTTTCTTTAGCCCCAAATAATTATCCAATTGTCACTAACTAACTGACTGACTGAGCTGAAATGGATTGTTGCCACATGGGTCTGTGGTTCTCTGAGTTAATGTATGACAAATGTACAGAACAATAATACTGGGTGTTGAGGCAAATTTGTCATGCCACCCACTGGGCTGAAGAGATACATCATAAAGGATGCACCATGCCAGACTTGGGAAGTTAAGTAAGAATAGGAGAAATAAAACAGAGAAAAAAAAAAAAAAAAAAAAATATATATATATATATATATATATATATATATATATATATATATATATATATATATATATATATATATATATATAAAATGACAAAGTGGTCATCATTTCCTACATCAGACAGTCTTCAGTCTCCGTCTCTGCTCTGAGTGTAATAGAAGATTCTTATTAGGTAATTACAATTAAATTAGAACTTCGCATTGAGGCACATGACAAACTGAAAATGATATTATATTAGCCTGCTATATTTGGTCACTCACCGAATAACTTCCTGTGCAGAAATATAACACATCAAATTACATGCCACTGTTTTTTTTTCCCTCTTTCCCAATCCTTGCCTAGTCATTTCCGAGTCCTGCTTTTTTTGTGTACTCAAATGTAGTCAATATTACAGATTTTTCATGCAGCCTGTTCTCTCATTAGGAGTAAAAGATCCCTAGAAGTGGGCGTGATCCTGCCTTCGCTCAGTGTGTTAGTGGAAGATAATGAAGCGGGAGAGAACTCGTGCCAATCTCACAGTCTCCACACTTCGAGTTTGAACTCACTCATGGTGCTGTCAATCATCTGCTGTCATCACCAGCTGATGGCACTAATGAGAAACTCATATCTGTGGCCAACCAAGTCAATAAAAGTTACATGTAATTTTAATTTACTTAAATTAATTCTAGTCACTGCAACTGACTATTGTGGTGCCATGTGTCCCATCAAGACGTATAATAATGTTTAATAGCTTTTGTTCGATTTTTGTATTGAGACTCTTGGCTAAAATACTTGGTTGGCTAAAATGTATAAAATTAAAAAATATATATACATACAAACAAGGATTCAAATGTGTGGACCTAATAATGAGGTGAAACTACTAAAACTAAAACAAACAAACAATTAAATAAATAAATACCAATGGGAATTATTCTAATAGTCTCAATTAAGCTACAGTGTGAAAATCTAAAATGCTATAATGAATAACTTTTCTGTTTAGCCTTTATCTTTTCCACATATACATAATCATACTCAGACATACATAAAAAAAAAAAAAAAAAAAAAAAAAAAACGATTTAAAGAACAGATGGCTCCCATGTCTCAACTCTCTGGCAGCTATAAATTCAGATTGCATTTCCACTCATGTTTCTCAGCATGTCTTAATTTAGCTCTAGAGAACAAGCCATTCCCTCAAGCTTACCAAAATCTCCATCCACTCCAAAACAGACAACGTACAGAATCTGCCAAAGAATCTACCAAAGATTCATGAAAAGTCAACGTCACCTTTGTATTCTTACGAATGTCCATTAAAATGAGTTTTTGCACCAGAGTATTGCACCAGCCTACGACATTATGATGTAAAAATAAATAATCCATGTGACAGAAGCTGAATGTCTAAGGATTTGCCTTTTTCTCTGTATCTATGCTTCCATATTTCATCCTGCTTTTCTCTTTTCCTTATCTCTTGGTCCAACAGTACAAAATATAAATAACAAGATGCACACATGAAATACTACATACAGTGTAACATTTCAATGTAGCTCTAGTGAATGTGAATCGTAAACCATATTCCATTTAATTAAAACAAAGCATGCTATTTCTGCTTTATGTGGATTCTGTTTACAACGTGTGCACTTTGCAGTGTACTTCTGGAAATCTTTCTTTACGCAATTCTTGTGAGTTATTCTCATTATTTCAAGATAAGTCATTATTAGACATTATAACGGTGACACTTTACAATAAGATTCTTTAATTAATGCTTAATTACTTAGCAGTAATCAGGTGTTACTGTAGTAGTTCTTCAATCGTTACAATAATAAACTACTATGTTGACTAAAGTGCAATGATTTAGTAGTTAATATTAAATTATTTTCTGACTATTCTGACAAAACTGTAACTGCTTTTTATCCAGTTTTGAACCATTGAGTTATCTGTATGTATCAGTGCTGTATACTGATCTTATCTTGTCATTACTGGAGCATTGATTACTGATATATTAATGTTACCGAAGTAAAAAATAAATAAATACTCTCAGCATTACTATTAAATCGTTAGTATCCAAAATTGGATAACAAGTCATTGTTTAATTATTCAGTTATTATACTTTCATTAGCATTGCTGTTTATTTCATTTAGGAGTAATTAATTGAGAACTTGTATGGAAATACTTAACAAAAGGATATCACAGTATTTTAATATTCGTTCCTCAATCATTAACTTTAGTCAACATAGTACTTCATTATAAAGATTAGCCATTTGATAATGATCCTATATTGACATTTAGTCACCATAGTAATTCATGTTGTTCATAAGCACTTAAGCATTAATTAAGGGAACTTATTAAAATATTACCACTATTGTCTTGTTATTACAACCTAATATATAATTATTACAACTTAATAACTTCCAACCATCTATCCATTTTCTGTACCACTTATCCTACACAGGGTCCTCCGGGATCATGGAACCTATTCCAGGGGACTCGGGGCACAAGGAGGGGGGACATCCTGAATGCCAACCCATAGTAGGGCACAATCACACACACTACAGATGAGTGGAAATGCCAATAAGCCTACAACACATGTCTTTGGACTCCGGGAGGAAACTGGAGTACCTGGAGTAAACCCCCGAAGCATGGAGAGAACTCCTAACCCCCTCCTAACCCCCTCCTAACCCTTAACTCTGGAGGTGTGAGCCAAACCTGCTAACCACTAAGACACTGTTCCCCGGACTGAATTGTTATCTTGTATGAACATAAAACTTATTTTGACTATAACAATCTAAATTGCTCAAAAAATGTCAACGAAGTCCTTTGGCCTTCTACCATGCAGTGTGTATTCCTGCCTCACACCCTGTCTTCTCAGGAAAGGCTCATGACCTACAATATTTTGGCCCAATTTTTATTGAAAGTTATGAAGGTTAGAGTTAATGACGAGGTTAGTGCTAGTGTGTTTCCTTGGATTTCCTGGATATCACTGTCGAATAAATTACCCATGATTGTTCAACCTTGTACAAAATGTAGATACGATCCAGCTCCACCAACTTTAAACTTTCTCTTTGCTCCTTCTATGGCTATTCCTTTTTTCATTCACAGATGAAAAAATAGAGGTGTTCAGGTCTGTTCACAAACTTGCTTACTCTTATAATCTGGTATAGTTTTTACTTTCTGACTGAGGCTTTAAGATGATATAACGAAGCAATTTACAGTAGAACTGCATACTGCTGTAGCATAACTGGATTCATCGCTGTGTAAAATGATGTTGGCATTAACTTTGTAATACTTTTGTAATCATAACAGTAAGTTTGCTTTATGATAATTCATTGTATTTGCAAGCTTTTTATACTTTAATGCACAATACTTTTAGCACAAATTTACCTCAGGTCTGCATCTCTTTCTGTCCTCTGTTTTTCTATTTCAGACTTTCTCCAGTTACATGTGCTTGCAAATTCAAAACAAGCCGCATGACTCAATTCATATGGAAAGTTACGAAGGTTAAGGTTAGGGATGGGGTTAGTCCTGACCCATTTTCTTATTATTTAATTTGTATGAAAAACTGAAATCCGATAGCAGTGCTATAGCTATTGATTGTTCGTCTTTCTACAAACGTTTTAATGAGACTAAACTCAATGTTCCCGTCTTTCCTCCTATGAATATCCCTTTTCCTCTTTCCATTACTTTCCATTCTCTATTTCTGTCTCTCCTGTTTCCTTCTCTCCTTCTGACTCCCTCTTCCTTTCTCCTTCACCGTCTGCCTAATTTTTTTCTATTTCTGTCTTTCTCTCTTTTCTTGACACTTCCTATTCCAACATCCTTCCTCTTGCTTTCTTGCTTTGTGTAGCTAAAGTTAAATAAAAATGCTGCCCTGCCCTGTCTGTCCTCTCTACTCTCTCCTGCTATTTATTTATTTATTTATTTATTTAGGCATGGAGGCCGTCTCTTCATAATGTAATTTCACAGTTCATTAATTCCAGGCTTCACCCAGTCCGCTGCTATACTGAGTAATGCCACCACACCGATTAGTTATTTCTCCTCACACTGTTGGCAGCTCAATAGCAAAAACACTCCTACAACCACTCCAGATGTAGCTGAAAGGTACCGTCTACATTTGTAGGCCAAAGTATTCATTTATTGCATAAAACATAACACAAAAACTACATATATTCAAAAATATTTTTAAATGTTCATATCTTGACAGATAGACAGATAGATAGATAGATAGATAGACAGTCAGATAGATAGATAGATAGATAGATAGATAGATAGATAGATAGATAGATAGATAGATAGATAGATCATCTTTGTACTTTTAGGCAGTCTATATCTCCATCTAGAAGGAAGCTTGTCAAATTCACTAAAAAGAGGATGGGGAAAATCTGCTCAGCTTTCTGCCAGTTTAAAACCTCATTAATCTCAGATAGCTGTCTCTATGGATCATTTTCTCTGCCACACTGGCAATCCTGGAAAGTATTGTTTCTTATTCTTTACCCCTATTAAGGCCAAATAGAAATAGATCCAAGCTTCAAAGACTTCATTGTCATATATGCAGTAAGCACATACAATTAAATACTTTCTTTGTTGACACACCTCTGGATCCTGCATCAAATTATGTAAACTGAGAAAAACATAACATATACACGAAAAAGTAGCATAAAAAGACAGAATATACCGTAAATATTCCACTGTATGCACATCGAGTACAGTATGTGTGTAATGTTGTAATTCAGGTATAACCTAGAATGTCCAAGTGTACGATGTGTTGTGTTTAAAGAGTCCAGAACAACAAAATCTTTTAAAAATATATTATATAACCATAATTAGCTATAAAACATTATTAATGTTGTTATTATTGCTGATAATTAAGTCATTGTCTTTCATTAGACTTATAAGAAGAGTTATAAACACCAAGGTAGGTTTTGATTATGCAATATGATTATATTGTAATGTGATATAAAATAAACTTCCTGTCTGAGTCCTTTAGATCCATTAGAGAGATACAGTGAAGGAAAAAAGTATTTGGTCCCCTGCTGATTTTGTACGTTTGCCCACTGACAAAGAAATGATCAGTCTATAATTTTAATGGTAGATTTATTTGAACAGCGAGAGACAGAATAACAACAAAAAAATCCAGAAAAACGCATGTCAAAAATGTTATAAATTGATTTGCATTTTAATGAGGGAAATAAGTATTTGACCCTTTCTCGATCAGAAAGAGAACAGTGAGGAATCAGCCCAGAACTACACGGGAGGATCTTGTCAATGATCTCAAGGCAGCTGGGACCATATTCACCAAGAAAACAATTGGTAACACACTACGCCGTAAAGGACTGAAATCCTGCAGCGCCCACAAGGCCCCCCTGCTCAAGAAAGCACATATACATGCCCGTCTGAAGTTTGCCAATGAACATCTGAATGATTCAGAGGACAACTGGGTGAAAGTGTTGTGGTCAGAAGAGACCAAAATGGAGCTCTTTGGCTTCAACTCAACTCGCCGTGTTTGGAGGAGGAGGAATGCTGCCTATGACCCCAAGAACACCATCCCCACCGTCAAACATGGAGGTGGAAACATTATGCTTTGGCGGTGTTTTTCTGCTAAGGGGACAGGACAACTTCACCGCATCAAAGGGACGATGGACGGGGCCATGTACCGTCAAATCTTGGGTGAGAACCTCCTTCCCTCAGCCAGGGCATTGAAAATGGGTCGTGGATGGGTATTCCAGCATGACAATGACCCAAAACACACGGCCAAGGCAACAAAGGAGCGGCTCAAGAAGAAGCACATTAAGGTCCTGGAGTGGCCTAGGCAGTCTCCAGACCTTAATCCCATAGAAAATCTGTGGAGGGAGCTGAAGGTTCGAGTTGCCAAACGTCAGCCTCGAAACCTTAATGACTTGGAGAAGATCTGCAAAGAGGAGTGGGACAAAATCCCTCCTGAGATGTGATATGTCAATTTTTGACATGCGTTTTTCTGGATTTTTGCGTTTTTCTGGATTTTTTTGTTGTTGTTGTTATTCTGTCTCTCACTGTTCAAATAAATCTACCATTAAAATTATAGAATGATCATTTCTTTGTCAGTGGGCAAACATACAAAATCAGCAGGGGATCAAATACTTTTTTTCCCCACACTGTATTATCAGCATGCTTGTATAATTAAGAGGTGGATTCATGGATCTTGAATCTTGTATGGGTGACAAAACACAGCCCTGGTGCATTCATAATTCATATGCGATGTAATCCTGCAGTCACACTGGCAAGGGAGAAAGCATCATGTGATTATTTATTTTCTGGGTATATGTGTCACACAGTCATGGTTTTGTGGACAGTGGACAGAAGGAAAGCATCAGTGTGACTTTTTTTAATTCTGTGCAAATGTAGTTATGATGCTGTAAAGCGATATATCCAGACAAATGTCTCAAATAATTCCTCTGAACAATGATACTGTATAGTGTGTGTGGTCCGACATCTTTTTAGTTCCCCACTCTTGTCTTTAGTTCTTACCTACAGTTAGTTCCTATTTACTGCACAAAACTATAAGGAAACTGTAACACCGTTTTAATCAATGTTTCCTTCATGAAAGAAGGAAAAAATAAAGCTTGTAAGGAGGTAGAAGAGATCATTGGTGCCTGTGCAGAATGTGCAGTTGAGGTCATAAGTTTACACACCCCTTGCTGAAATGTCAGCAAAATGTTAATAGTAAATAAATAAATAAATAAATAAATAAATAAATAAATAAGGGTTCATAAAAATGTAATTTTATTTTTAATAACTGAATTTACACACATGAACCAGTTCAAAAGTTTACACACGCTTGATTTGTAATACAGTGTGCCGTTACCTGGATGATCAACGTATGTTTTTTATGTTCTGTGAGAGTTGTTCATGAGTACTTGTTTGTCCTGAGCAGTTAAACTGCCCACTGTTCTTCAGAAAAATCCTCCAGGTCCTGCACATTCTTTGCATTTCCAGCATCTTCTGCATATTTGACCCCTTTCCAACAGCAGCTATATGCTGTTGAGATCCATCTTTTCACCCTGAGGACAACTGAGGGACTCGTACACAACTCTTACAAAAGGTGCAAACATTCACTGATTCTCAAGAACGCAGAACGAAACATTAAGAGCCGGGGGGGTGTAAAATTTTCAACAGGATGATCAGTGTATTTTCACAACAGTAGCGGTCTCTACATACTCACAAAAAAACAAAAACAAATTACAAGTGGCATGAGTGTCACTTCACTTGCTAGTGTCAATACTGCATAATGCATAATTGCATATTGCATAAGCATGCAAAGATGTTTTACAGCCAAATCCCGGATCATAACAGCAACATGCTTATACAGATAAAGGAAAGTGATCATTATTAATGAAAACACAATTTAAACGAATGCACGTTTAAAGGTCATCTAGCTTAGAGGACTACTAACAGCTCTATGCACACTAATAGGTCAGAGTGGAGTAAAAACACACATGCTGAACAAAGGCTAAATCGGGAAAGCCACTTTCAGATACTACAACAGCAGCTTAGAAATGACATCTCTACCACTAACATGTAAAAAAAAAAAAAAGCCTTTCAGCTTGAACTCTGTTAGTAAACCCACTGCTATTCTTAGTGCACACCTTTTCCCCTTCCTGATTGGGGCTTTAAGAGGCTACAAATAAGTCATTTAGAGCAGGGCAGCTGTGGCACGGCTGGATTCATAGCAGTGTAAAACGCCATAAATAAAAGCCCTTTTGCAGCCTCATAGTGAGATGCAACAGCACTTATTTTGCAGGGAAATTATTTTGCAGTGATCTCAGAGAACAAGCATGTAAGCTCTGTCACAACGAATATGGCATGATGAGGATGAGTGTTAATGAAGTGCTTTATGCGTGGATTCATTAGCAACGAAGGCATTCAGGTCTGGTAATGAACGCACCTCTGCAGGTGTGCACAGCACGGCCTTAAAACAACCATCATTATCTGCAAAAACATAATGATCACCATTTGACGCACATGATAAGATTATCATTATCAGCTCTGATCAACAGTGATATCATAAATGCTCTAAATGTCTGAGTTGATTGGAGGGTTAGCAGTGTGTGTGTGTGTGTGTGTGTGTGTGTGTGTGTGTGTGTGTGTGTGTGTGTGTGTGTGTGTGTGTGTGTATTCTTGATTTGTGTTTACCCAGCATGTCCTGGAATAGTCTCTGAATATACCACTTCTATATGTTATATATATATATATATATAGTATAAATTGTAATGTGCAATATTATTATTCATTTCTATTATCTTTGAATTTAACAATGTTAAGAAATCAGGCTCAGAATTCACAATAAAATTGTATTTTCCTTTATATCAAAGCACAAATTCTTCATTCTGACTTGTCTGAAGGTGTTGATTCATTTTCTATAACACCAGCTCTGACAGTAGCAGTGTTTCTATGCAGTTAGCATTTCTATATCAACTCATTCACAGAGATATATAATCTTTGATATGGTTAAGCTTTCTGAAAAAAAAAAGTTTATTTAACATTCATGGAAAAATCTCCAGTATCAATTGTTTTGTGACAGTCCACTATGGGAAAAATAACAATAAATGGTTATGGTAATGGTGTTGTAGAAGACGAATAAAACACTTCAGGGCTTTATGTTATTGGAACAGAATCAACTCCAGGGTTGTACCAGTAACTCTGCTTCACATCACGCCACATCACACCACCATGTCATTGATTAGTTTCCATTGATTAGCTGGGAGGAAACCAAAGAACCAGGAGGAAACCCACACAAACCCAAGCTCAAACCTGTGATCCACCAAAAGTATGTTAATATTAATATCAATATGTTAATGTTAATATCATACTGAAACAAACAAAAGAGGAACCCATCAAGGAACTGTCTAGATCTTGTTCTTCACAACTCCAGACCTCTTTAGTTCTGTCTACAATTGCTCTACGTCCTTGATTGGAATGTCAAATCTAAAATAAAGTATGAACTCAACACAAATCATGAGCTTGAAGTGAACCTGTGATCTATTGCTATTTGCCTAACCTGAAGAGGTTAGAACCTAGAGAGGGTTCTCTATTAATCCTCAAACTTTTCATTCCTCTTCACATTCGGCTCAAGCCAGATGGACATGCATACTGTATATATACTGTACGCATACATACTGTATATATATATATATATATATATACAGTATGTATGCGTATGCTTATTGGCTATTATTATTAGTAGCAGATTCTGCTTTATATCCTTGACTACAGTAGGAAGCTCAACATATCTGATTTACAGGAATTGTATCTCTATTAGGACCTGTTTATGATTCCTTCTGTGTCTACGCGTTGCACACACCGGGGTGGCAAAGATGCTTCTGAAACTCGCACTTGATAAAATATCCCATTAACCTGCCAGTATAGAGAACGCTTATTACGTTTCTCTCCAGGTGGCTCAAGGGCGATTGCTTTATTAAGTCTCAGACAATAAAAGGGGATGCAATAGCACACAATGTAACTGTACATGTAAAGCTCTTAATTCGTGGGGATGGTGTGTGGAGCTTTAGCTGAATGCCAGGTTAACTTATTCATTTTAACACAGCATGGGTGAATGAGACTTTCCAAGCAAAGGCCCTCTGGATTCATAATGACGATTTACAATGACCCAGAAGCAACACAATATACCGCTCAGAGAGTATTATAGAAAATGTTTGGTATTAACATCAAATAGGCTTTGGAGTGCCTTTAAGAATGTATTTCACTGATTCTTTATTTATGAGATACCTTTTCTTTTCTTTTTTTTTTTTTTACTGTAGGACCACAGAGTAGCATGGGATACAGTCATTATTCACGTCTATAGTGGAGTACATTCACTGTCCTTGTTGTGCTCTGAGCCATTGCCTCAGCACCGCTGCCCTTCATCACAGGTTAACGTGACACTCAGAGACCAAGTTACCTCCTCAAAAAAACGACACCAACAGCCCAGTGAATCAGATATTACATTCAGGATCACCCACAGAGATTTGGCTCGCCGCTCACTGACCCACCAGTACTGATGGGAAACTCATATTTATGACCAACCAAATCAATGAAAAGTCTATATCACTTTAATTTCTTCCTCTCCCCACTATAGACAACTCAAGATATAACATATGCCTTTATGATATATGATCTTTAATAGCTTTCATTTGCTTTCTCTTCTGAAACAGTTACACCTCCTACTTTAACTGAGATGAAGCTCTTATAGAAAATGAAATGAAGTACAACAGGAATAGGATTACATCAAACACTTTATTGAAAACATTCAAATGGATGAGCTGCTATTCATTCAAACACAGTGCAAACAAGCACGGTAGAGTTAGGAAAAGATCAACGATAAAGGTGACGGATTTGTCTAAGCTCTCTTTTAAAGCAAAGCTAGAAGCTTGAAATGAATTGATATTAAATGATATGAAAGAGTAAAGTAAATTCTAATCTTGGCTTGATATATTAAGCTATAAATATTTAACTTTGTTTAATCTACCATATGAGTCTGTTAAAATTATATCACATCAGAAAAGTGTTATAATCTTTGAGGTATAAACCACTGTTTGTTTTTGTTTTGTTTTTTTGTTTGAATTGAATTATTAATCATTTACAATACTGTGCACAAGTCTTAGGCACATGCAAAGAAATGGTGTAGAGCAAAGATGCCTTCAAAATAATGAAATGAAAAGTTTCTACTTAAAAAAAAATGCTATAAAGAGCAGTAAACAGTAGTAAATGAAACTAAGTCAATGTTTGTTGTGTTTGCTTTAAAAATATATTCGTTTAAGGTAGAATTAGTGCAGTTTTATAAGGAAATGAGCTGTAAGTGTTATTGAGCATCTTGCAGAGCCAAACACATTTTTGTTTTTGTTTTTCTGGAGACTTTGCCTGTCGCACTCACTTCTTAAAAACCCAACAGCCTTCATTATGTCTTTGAAAAGTGTCTCTTACATAATATGCTGCTTTCTGTACTGACATACAGACATTTTTCTGCAACATTTAATTTTGTGCTGTGAAACTAATGTTCGGAAGTCTAAAATGTTTTTGTACTGACTCGATAATGTAGAAGATAATGTAACAAAGTTTTTACTAAAAAAATAGGGTGCCTAAAACTTTTGCACAGTACTGTATGTACAGCTTTGGTACACCTTTTCATCTTTCTCATATTCTCCCATAAGTGCTGTAGATCTCTCCAGCTCCTTCATAGTGACCCTCGGACTCTCGGTTGCGCCTTTGTCTAACCCTCTCATCGAAAACTTCTTAACCAGACTCGGTCTTGAAATTTGAAAGAAACTTCCCTTCGGTTCTTCTTGTAATTACTAAGTTGCCGAAGACGTGCTTTTTTAGAACTGATTTCCGCATTGGCTTGAAACTGTTTCAGTCGGTGGACAGTCTCATAGGGGAGAGCATCTGGAGACACCAGAATATCCGCTTGAAGGAGTTTGTCCATAGGACTCCAAAGTTTCCTTCCCAAATGTAGTTACGCAGGGGTCAGTCCGGTCATTGAGTTTCATGGAAAGGTCATTAACACCCCTGCAGCGGTGCTTCTAGCCAAAGCCCTTGCATATGGAATTGTCCTTGGCCTTGACTTCATTTCCCGTAGCCAACTACAAATAAATGTAGCAGATCGGGTATATGGGTTTAAACTTATACCTTCTGTTGTATATTCCTTCCAATCTGGCAATGCTTGCGTGTCTGGATGGAAAGGTCCAGAAACCAAGAAAAGCATAGGAAGGTATGAACAGAAACATCAGCTTAGGCTCTTCAGCTCCACTCCCCCACCTATGTGTTCTTCGGAAGTGATTCAACTGAATGTGGAAGATTACATTGATTAGGCAGTATCATCTGCTGAGCTGAATGAGGCTAAAAAGCAGCAACTGAAGAACATTCTTCAATCAAATCCTCAGGCGTTTACACATAAACCGGGTAGAACCAATGTACTACAGTATCACATATATTCCACAACTACCATTCCCATTAAACAAAAACCCTATCGAATGTCTTCAGAGAAGCAGACCATTGTCAAGGAAAGCCTCGAGGAGATGTTATCATCTGGTATTATCGAACCATTACGTTCTGGTTGTTCTTCTCCGGTAGTACTAGTTCCCAAAAAAAATGGCGGATATAGATTCTGTGTGGATTACCGGAAGCTTAACTCACTCACAGAAAGTGATGCCTATCCACTCCCTTCCATTGCAGAGATTCTAGAGTCCCTTGCTGGGTCTGTAATTTTTTCTACCATTGACTTAAACAGTGGATACTGGCAAGTAGCAATGTCTTCAGAGAGCAAACTCAAAACTGCCTTTATCACCTCTTCAGGCCTCTATCATTATACTGTGATGCCATTTGGACTTAGAAATGCCCCAGCCACATTCCGGAGGCTAATGGAGATGGTCTTAGGAAGTCTACGTGGTCAGTGCTGTCTGGTTTACTTAGATGATATTACCATCTATTCATCATCGGTGTCTCAACATTTCTTGGACCTTCAAAAGGTATTTGATGAACTGCATTGAGCAGGTCTCACTATCAATTTGAAGAAAAGTAAATTCTGCTTGCTGGAAATCAAGTTTTTGGGACACATCGTGAGTACCAAAGGGGTTACAGCTGATCCAGAAAAGGTGCGGTCCATACAGTCCTATCCAGTCCCTAAAAACCTCAAGGAAGTGCAAAGATTCCTCGGCCTGTCTTGCTGGTACCACTGCTTTGTATCTGGATTCTCCAAGATCGCAGAACCCTTGAATGATTTGAAGAAGAAGGCGCGTCCTTTCCTCTGGACTCTAAAGTGCCACCAGGCTTTTGATCAGCTTAAAGCATGTTTAACTTCACCTCCAGTTCTAGGCCACCCCGACCCACATCTATCATTCACGGTCTACACTGATGCAAGTGAGACCGGCCTTGGAGCTGTTCTGGCACAGAAAATGGTACCAGACTCAACACGTAATAGCCTATGCAAGCCGAACACTAAATAAATCTGAAGTGAACTATTCTACAACAGAAAAGGAGTGCCTTGCTGTTGTATGGGCCCTAGAAAAATGGCAATGTTACCTGGAACAAAAACAGTTCACTGTGGTCACTGATCACTCAGCCTTACAGTGGGTCCTGACTTCCACCTAAACCACTGGTCGTCTTTTAAGATGGGCCCTAAGACTACAGAAATTTGATTTTGTAGCAGAGTACCATAAGGGTAAGCTTAACGTAGTCCCAGACGCTCTTTCTTGCCTTCCAACCACTGCTGGGTGTGTTCCAGTTTCTTCCCAAAAGGAAATTGATGACCTCACGTTCGCTGCCAATCTCATTTGGGAAGAACAACACAAAGACCCTGAGATTGAAAAAGTGATTAAAGCAATAGCAGAAGTAGATAAAGAGGCTATGGAGAAATACACCGTTCTGGAAGATAAGTTATATCTAACAACCCAGCTGACTGATCAACAAACTCAATATCGTATTTACATTCCAGCTTCACTTACTTTGCAGATGTTCCAGGCTTATCACCAGAGTCCTCTCAGTGGCCATCTAGGAATTTTCAAGACCTTTAAAAGGCTTCAAGATGTTGCATTCTGGCCCGGGATGTGGTGAGATGTCAAAAAGCTCATCAAAGGTTGTGAGAAATTCCAAGTATTGAAGGCCGACAACAAGAAACCAGCCAGGAAAATGCAGCAAACCATTGTTAACAGTCCTAATGAGATGTTAGGAGTTGACATCATGGGCCCCTTTCCTTGTAGCTCTCAACAACATGAGTATGTGATTGTGAGTGTGGACTACCATACCCGATGGGTATAGATTTTCCCCATGCGAAATGCAACTGCTCTGACTATTGCACGTCTACTCAGATCAGAAATCTTTACAAGATGGGGAGTTCCAACATACATCCTTTCAGATAGAGGTTCTCAGTTCGTTTCTGCAGTGTTTCAAGCACTCTGTGGGCAATGGACAGTTTCACCAAAGCTTACCACCGCATACCACCCTCAGACCAACATGACCGAACGCATTAATCGTACCCTAAAATGTATGATTGCGTCTTATGTGGAGGATAATCACCGAAAATGGGATTTGTAACTTCCAGATTCAGGTTTGTGTTAAACTCTGCAGTAGAGGAAACTACCGGACTGACCCCTGCAGAACTACATTTGGGAAGGAAACTTTGGAGTCCTATGGACAAACTCCTTCAAGAGGATATTCCGGTGTCTCCAGATGCTCTCCCCTATGAGACTGTCCACCGACTAAAACAGTTTCAAGCCAATGCGGAAATCAGTTCTAAGAAAGCACGTCTTCGGCAACTTAGGAATTACAACAAGAACCGAAGGGAAGTTTCTTTCAAATTTCAAGACCGAGTCTGGGTAAGAAGTTTTCCCCAGTCAAGTGCATTACATCACTTTACTGCGAAGCTGGCTAAAAAATGGAAGGGTCCTTACAGAGTAGTAAGTAAACTGGGACCTGTGAACTATCAAGTTGTCTTGGAAAGAACTGGGGAAGATGTTCGGAATGTTCATGTGTGCAATTTAAAACCTTGCTACCCTACAGCGGAAGAAATGGACAGAAAAGAAAAACAAAAAATTCGGGAAATCTTTTTAGACTCCTCAGATCTCAACGATTTCCTTGGCTACCAAGGCGATGTCAACCAAGGGTTGACTTCCCGAAGGGGGCGGAGAGTGTAACGGATAGTTGCACAGTGACGCAGAGGCGGAGTCCATTCCATTCCGTGTTGTTTTAATTAACGGAAAAAAAGAGAGAGATGAAGAGAAGGGTGTGGTCTTCGGAAGCAATTAAAAGAGCAGGTGACTAGAGGAGGAAGAGATGAGCAGGAGGCGGTAATGAGCGATACGCGGAAATGAGAGCCAGGTGGGAATGGCGGAACTGATGGTGTGTGTTTGCCCGGGATCATGCTAATGCTTTACTGTGGATTGTAACCTTGTGGATATTGATTCAGGAGGCTGGCGAACACTTCGGGAATATTCTGCCAAGGTGAATCAACGAGCAAGAGGAGCTTTTTTAGGGTTCGGAGTCACATCACGGATTTGAGATCCTTTCTTTAATACCTTTGTGGAGAACCAGTATGCTTAAAACGTTGGATGTTACAGCCTGTAAAGAACTCCGAGTGTTGAGCGGAATCAGACTGCCAGTTTCCTATGCTTTCGGGTTCACGAACTCCCGTATGCTTAAATCACCGCCACTGAAGTGCTGCTTTTAAAGCGATTTAAATGTTTTTTTTGTTTTTTTCTGCCTTTTGTGTGTGCAAATTTTCTTGTATGATTAGAGGCTTGTTTCCTTGTGGTTGGGTTTATTGAACCCACGTATGGGAACTTTTTAGTTTTCATTATTTCGGTTTCTATGACTGAAACAATCTGTATTTTCTTACGTTTATTGCATACATAATAATAATCTTATTTTGTAAGAATTGAGTAGCCTACTGAAGTTTTTTGTTCTGAGTGATGTACAAATTACAAATTATAAATGACGGTTAATTTGAACTGTCTGGCGCCCAAACCCCATAAGTAAGGTACCACGCTACAACATGGTCACTGACGTTTGGTTGTGTACTACAGGATGTTCAAAGTTTGGGATGTTTCTATACCCAAACCAAAATTGGTACTTTCATTTGTTTAGTTATCTTTTGTTTGTTTAGCCCTTTGATGCACAAGCTATACCCTTCTAATACACAACATGGGTCTAAAATGACCCGTATTCATTTCCTATGTTATTTCATGCATGGCTGGGCGTTTTTTTGTTTCACCATTTGAAATCAGTTTATTTGAACATTTAATATTCCATGATCTATGAATTCCATGATCCATGAATATTAAAAATATCTTGTTTTCAGTGACCACAAATTGTTATTTACATTTTTCCTAGGTTTTGTGTTGCTAGATCAAATTTACACACAAGGGTCAAAAATGACCCATCTATGCAAGTGTGATAAAACAAAAGAATAAAGACAACATTTTGTTAAAATAATCATTTGAGCTGTTATTTAGACCAACACATTTAACACTTGAAATATGTTTATTAGCCACTTTGTCGGACATAACATACACATCACTGATAACCCATAGCACTGAAATTGAACTGTAGTGTATCTGTAGTTAATTGTGGTGAATGTGACCAAATAAAAGAAAATAAAACTGACAAAATAAAATCACTTGGGTACAGCACCATCTCAGATTGCCATCTCAGTGCTCAACAAATGACAACTACACTTTTATTCTCCTTGCACACGGGTCTGGTGCACTGGGAACACCAGCTGCTGATTTTTCTGTCTTTGGCAGCTAGGAAGATCCTGCACCTCTTCCTCTTCAATTGGCCCTCCTGTCTGATGTCCTCCTGTGGCTGGGTGGTGGCTGTTTTTTATTCCACATCTTCCCATTGCCTCTGTAATATAATTTTGAAGGTGTGGCATGGCCTCTAAGCGCCTCTTCACATGTGGCATGACAGGCTCTTTGGCCAGCTCCTTGATGGTGGTTCATCTATGGTGACACAGTCACTGGGGATGAACCGTCGTCTGCAATTGGCCAGGAAACAGTCCCACACATACCTGAATGCCGCCATGTGATCTGTTTCCAGTCATAAAGCCCTGGTCCTCTTGTCATCAAACTGTATGAACCTATGGTTATCCTCATATCTCCTGAGCCCCATAGTGGCTTTGTACATTGTATTTTGCTTTATTTATGGACTTTATTTATGGACTTTAATGTTGTGAATTCTTTATATTTCCAGATTTCCTGAGTTAATACTGATGTCTTGTGAAAATTTCATGTGGATAATTTACTGAAAATAATGTTGACGTCCAATACTTATTTCCCCCACTGTATTGTCACTGTTGGACAGAAACCTTGTATGTCCAAAATTATATCCTTTTCAGGAAATAAAAAAAAATAATAATAATTTCCTATGGAATTATGAGATTTAACACAAGCTCTTTTAATGCTTTTCATTGGTTAAATATTTGTAAAAAAAAAAAAAAAAAAAAACCCTCACCAATAGCATGGATTTATGACAAATAAAGAAATGACGAAATATGGAGAAACAAAGTTTACGCCCGACAGCGACGATATATACATGTATATAATAACGTTCTCGTTCAACTTTTATTTTGTTAACAATAGCTAGCTAGAATAGAATATGTCAACATCAAGCTAGCTAATAGTATGGGACATGTTTGTCTTTATTACAAGTAATAGATTTTCTGTGGTGAAAAAAATAAATAAATAAAATAAGACTTAAATGCCTCAAATATACAAAAGCAGCTGTGTTGAGTTGTGAAATGTGTGGCAGGTGAATCGTTTCCTGCAGTAAATATGTTCCTACTTTCAAAAATGTACAAATATCAAAGGTAATTTTTGACCCATGTGTGTAAAATTGATATAGAAATACAAAACTGTGTTTGTTTATAAAGTAAAAAAAATGGAAAATAAACATAATGATTTGTGGAAATCAAAAACAAGATATTTAATGATCACCTGGAATCAGTGATCAAATTCATGAATCTTTGATGCTGCATTCCATGCCATCCTAAATTGTATCTGAGATTAGAATTAGTGTATCCCAAATTGTAGTATATAGAAAAAATGAGTATCCCAGAGGTACCCGGTCTAATACTCTATTTCTGGTAGATCTACAAAGTTTGGCTCCATGGAAACTCTTCATTAGGAGGAGGAGTTTTTTGATAGTTTGCTTCGCCTAATTGAACCTACAAACAGGTGAGTGGAATGCCAGTGATGCGTATTTTAGAGAAATACACAATGTAATACGAAATACGAAATGTAAATGTTATGCGAAAAATAAATTAAGGGAATGGTAAATTAAGTTATATAAAATAAATTAAAAAGGAATAATGAATGAAGAAAAACTGAAATGTAACAAGGAGTTTGTTTACGTTGAAAGTATGTGTCGCTAGGCAACAACTTTCTCTTCCGTTACGTGACGTATGTCCCAGAACTTGCATACTCTTTTAGAGTACATATTTTTAGTGCATAGGGATGCACAATGAGTCTTTATAGTGTCCATAATGAGGGAATGACTGATCTCAGGTGTTTTAGGTGAACCGGAATGGGGATTCTGGTGGTTTGGAGTAGTGTTATCAGGTGAGGTTGCATGAGATGTAATTTAGCTGTTTCACAGCAAGGAGGGTGAATACTTATGCAATCACAGCTTTTATGGTTGTTTTTATATTGATTTTCCCCCCACTTCAATATTATGGACCTATTTTGAGTAGAATCATGACATACAGTATAATCCCATCCCATTTCAGTTCCAGGTTGTAAAACTACAAAATGTGGAAAAATTGGGATGATATGCTTTCAGTTTATGTCTTTATAATTTTCACATATACAGAACATACTTCACATAGACCTCGAAAAAACGTTGGAGAAAAAAAAAAATAAATAAAAATAAATAAATAACTTTGAAGTTTGAAAGAACAGATGGCTCAAATGTGTCAACATTCTGGCAGCAATAAATTCAGATGGTATTTCCACTCATGTGCCTGTGCATGTCTTAATTTAGCAATACAGGGCAGCTATTGTACTTTAAGCTGTATGGGACAGACATGATTGCATGGTGTTGGTGCAACTTGCTGTCAGGCTGGCTATCACTATTGCCTCCAAACATCCACTGCACACAAGCTCTCTAAAGACCTAAGAACAGATTTGCTCCAGGACAAGGCAAATGGCAGAATAAATGTAATTGTAGCTCATTTCCCCAGAGCTTATACACTAAATATATGCATTTAAGTGCTTACAACTACATTTCAGGCAAAACTTATATAGTTATCATGTTACATATTGATGTTGTCATCTCATAGATCCAGGCTTCTTAGCTTGATCTTAAGCAAGGGCTAATGTTTCTTTGGTGTATTACATACATCAGCCATGGTGTATTTCTGCCTCACACCTAGTGTTCCTGGGATTCAGTGGTTCCTCTATGGAGGACTGTTCCTGAGTGAGTTTTTGTTTCATGTTTCAAGGTACTGTGATCATTGTGCAGCTGACAGCAGCCAAATGTGCACAGAGTACAGTTTCATTGTTCAGGTATAATTTTGGTTATTTGCTTGAACAGAATGCCCCTAGCTATGGTGGGACTTATGCATGGGCTAGCCAGGGCTGTCGCTCAGGGCCCCCAAGGTGAAAGAGGGCTATCAAATTAATCAAAAGCTACAAATAAATATTTAGGTTTTCAAGCCAGCGATCTGAATATTTTCAAAAGCATATTTTCTGTTTATCGCTGCTATAACGTAAGTGATAACCGGAACTAAGATGTCTTGCAAATGATCCACAATTTTAAATCTATCTGTTAAATACTCTAATGTTAAAACTATAAACTGTAAAAATGAGCAACATGTCATTCACTAATGAATTCAACATTGTAATATTTGGCAAATCACTGTGGTATAAGTTAAATAACACACTTATAACACACACTGGGGTGATGCGGAACGGCCCAATGAGAAGCAGTGTGTGTTGTTCCCTACATCACTTGTCTGATAATTTTCTTATCCTATGTCATCTCGACACTGTATTGTGTTATATCAGCCTTTTTTTTATTATTATTATTATTATTATTATTACTCCGGGAAACTGTAGATACATGCCATGGTGCAGGAATAGGGCCATATATATATATATATATATATATATATATATATATATATATATATATATATATATATATATATATATATATATATATATACCCATACTATGTGAATAAATGTGTGAGTGTGTGTTCGATTGGGCCCTGTGATGGCTTGGCACCATGTTGTGGGATAGGCTCCGGGCTTCCTGCGACCCTGTGTAGGATAAGTGGTACAGAGAATGGATGGATATTCCTGTGATGTTTTGTCACACAGAGAAATATATATGGCTATTCTGACTATGGCTCTGCTTCTCACTCCAGCTGATATCACACAAGAAAACTGGGCTTAATCATCACTTGTAGCCAAAAATGCCTGTGTTTTCACCAAACTCCACCCTGCATGTGCAAATCCTGCACTACTTTCTGTACCAATTTCCATATTTACTCCTCGTTATGAGCACCAAACCCAACTCTGACACTTATAATTCATGATTGTTGTTAGCAAAACAGTTTCAGTCAGTCTGTTGCTTGCAGTATCACGTTCCTGGAAATTTCTAATAAAATCCATGTTTAAAAAATGACTGCCTTGCATCCCGTTTTCCCCCACACTATCATCAGTAGACAAATTCTTTGTTAGTAATGAATTATTTACCAAGATATCATCAATATTGCTGATGAACAAGGCCACCACTCAAATAAGACAGACTTTATATGCTGTGAAGGATTCCCTACCACATAAGTAGTGAAGTTTTGAATGTTGATAATGAAAAACTATGAAAACTATCCGGCAAACCTGTATTAAACATTTTAAGCATATGACGAGGAACAAAATGATACATTTTGATAGTTTAGATACAGCACATAGATTGGGTAGCTCTTTTTTTTTATTACACACTTTCCTGTCTAATAAACCAATAGACAAATCAAATGATGCATAACAGTGCAGCTCCATGACATGTGTAGTTAGTTTAATTGGTCTTCCCAGACTTATATGATGTACATATTGGAGCACGAGTGACTCAAAGTTGACGTTTGAACATGGAAATGTGACATTCCAGTACGAAAAAAAAAGGTGACATTTTGAAAGGCACTTACACTGAATAAAAATGACTTCATTACGGGTACCAAAAATCACCATCAAGGACAGGAGTGAAAAAGATGAAGCGGTCAGAATTAACATAATATGCACCCTCTGTGCCACGAGCCTTAGCTTAAAGTTTAGATATTTTACCCTAGATCTCTGTTCTCAATGTAAACAATGAAATCTATAGTAGAAGAAGAAGAAGAAATGCTAGAATAACAGTTGTTGACTGTAAAAGATTGTAATGATCAGCCTCACAAATGATGAATGTTTTCTCTTAAAAACAAAAATATATAAATCCACTAAAGCCAAGATAGTGTTACTGGATTATCCCCTGCAAAAACAATCATTAATTGTCCTTCTAACATTTGTGATTTGCATTTTTATTTGTGATTCTCATAATTGAACCCTCTCTTTTATTGTGGATTTTATTCTGAATATTGAGAACTCTTTGTACAGGGACGCTTGATTCAGGGTTGTTTTATTCCCTTGAATTCTATCACATCAACACAGACAAAAGAAGACACAAATTACACTTGCACTTCTTTAGTGAAATGTTTTAGTCATACAAAACCATAAAAGAACAAGGCCAGAGCTTGCCAGTGAGGTGAAGCGCAACTTATTAAACTCTGTGCTTTGACAACGCTCATCTCCACAAAGCCATGCACTGGATATAGTGCTCAATGTTATTCTTTCATCATTAAATATATTTGATATATTTGATTGCAGTTGTGATGAAAATACCCAACATTACATTTACATTTACATTTATTCACTTAGCAGACGCTTTTATCCAAAGCGACTTACAAATGAGAAAAATACAAGCATATATTTTAATAAAATAAAATACTAAGTTAAATTAGGCTTTAACATCAAATTATAAATTAATATACAGTATTTTTCAGAAGACAGATTTGAGCAGGTTAAAATGTTGTAAGTTCAACCTGACATTTTTAATCAGCTAGTTTTAATACTGAAGTCTTGAACCCTGCTGACTCCAGCAGTGTTTAGATGGGTGGTACATGTCAAAGGACTATCCACATGAATGCCAGGACCCATGTTTTCCCAGCGTTGCTCAAGTTGCCCAGAGCATCACACTACCTCTGTCAGCTTCCCTTCTTCCCATAGTGCATCCTGGTGCATCTTCTCTCCAGTTAAGTGACACACCCCATCCAATGACCTGTCCACATGATTAAAAAGAAAACGTGATTCATCAGACCAGGCCACCTTCTTCCAATGCTCCATGGTCCAGTTCTGATGCTCATGTGCCCATTGTAGGCACTTTTGGTGATGGACAGGGGTCAGCATGGGCACCCTGACCAGTCTGCAGAAACACAGCCCCATACACAGCAAGCTGCAATGCACTGTGTGTTCTGACACCTGACACAATAGACAGAAATAACTTTTTGTCCTACAGTAGCTGTGGGATCAGATCTGATGGGCTATCCTTCAATGCCTTGAGCCTTGAGAGTGCCTCATGACTCTGTCTCCGGTTTCTTAGACCACTTTTGGTAGGTACTAGCCACTTCATACTGGGAACACCCCACAAGAACTTTAGGTGATGCTCTGACCAAGTCATCTAGCCATCACAATTTGGCCCTTGTCAAAGTTGCTCAGATCCTTATGCATGCCCATTTTTCCTGCTTCCAGCATATCAGCTTCGATATTGTTTTTGATGTTAATGATGGCTTTGATTGTGTTATTTGTTTGTTTATTTGTTTGTCACCCAAATAAGTGAGGAGTAAGTAGGTTAGTTATGCGAAAAGTTTCACACTTAGCATCTAAAACAGCAGGCATGTATAGTAAACCTCATTAACTAAAGTCAGCAGTTTACCGTTATTTCTCTTTTGCAGTGCCGATAGCTGTAAACCTTCTCTCCAGTGAAAGTTCTTAAAATGATAAACCATTTAAATTGATGACTAGCAGAAATTCTCAAGTGGAAGACTTCAAAGACTGGAAAAATGAGGTTACCTGTGAGAAATACGCACAGGAGGTGGCCTAATTAGAACGAGCCATGGATCCACAGCACGCTCTGTCACTTCAGGCCTCAGTGTTTTCCATCAGCAGTGTCTCCAGTTAACACAAGGACATGTAAAAGAATTTACACACCCCTCTCCATAGCAGGGATTGACTAGATCTACAAACCTTGTAATCGGGACAGACTCTCAATTACCAGATTGCACTGTTTTGGTATTGTTTGCAAATGTGTGTTTGTGTGTTTGCAGTGTGAGATTGCAGACACCAGCTTGTGTACACAGCAGAGAGAGAACAGGGCACTGCTGAGAGGATGGCCGTTTGCTCATAATCTGGCATGTGATCCCCAGGAATACACTACCTCAGCTGACTGTGCACATGGAGGAGAGAAACAAAGACTTCTTGGTTCAGTCCGATCCCAATGACAGCCTGTTTTATTGCCTGGGTCGGCCCGTGCCTTCCATCGCAAGGTGACATCTAATCACGCATCTTTCACAGCAAGCTCTCAAGAAGTACAACACAACCTAAATCAGTGACTGGTACACAGAGGAGATATATCACTGTTATGAATTTTTGTAGACAAAAAAAAAAACACCAAGCATATATCCTGGATGTTAGCAGTTCCATTCTCACTCTAACATATTACGGCAATACCGTAATATTGCTTTGCTACTCTATTAGAGTCAATAAAGGGATAATTATGGTTCCTTGATTAAATACAGCAGAAATAAGCTGGTGGATATGCAGCTATAAATCAAGAGGGTTAGAGTGCTCATAGCCCAGATGTGTTCCTTCCTGCATATAGACTTTTTTTCTGACAAGAAGCTATTTTATATTGTGCTAAGATGATTAGCATAACAGTGTTGGTTTCACACAATTAACATAAGCATGTTAGCAATTAACTCTTGATGTTTTATGTTTAAGATGTTTTCAGGTTTCTTGTATTGTAGATGCTGTAGTTCCTGCTTTTAATATTTTCACAGAGCAGTCTGCTTTGCTTCATTAGGATAGCAGTGTACACCAGACTTACACCACAATAATATCACGTAATATTAGACGTTGGTATCTGAGCATTTTTTAGAGTGCGAGTAAGTACGATCAAATGAGAATGATGTCAGACCAATAATGATGCACTATTAATTTCAATGGTAACACTTTACGATAACAGTACATGAATAATCGTGCACTAATACCTTATTAATACTTACTTAATTATGAACTAATGATGAGTTAAGACCGGTACTAATCATGAACTAAAGAAGAGCTAATCTTAACTATGATAAGTCTTATGAATTCAAGCATGAATAACGACCTAAATAATAATGTTGAATGAGTGTGATAATTATGCCTTGGTCTTTCAAAATAATGAGAACATTTCTCTCAACGATGACTTTTTATTAGTAAATGGCAGTAATAACATTTAAATGCAATTTTTTTTTTTTTTTTTTTCCTTTTTCACATTTGATGGGTTTTAAAATGCTAGAATATTACTTGTTGTTGAGCTCCATGCAACAGTTCAGGAAGTTGTTTTCAGCACCATTATACAGCTCAGAGCAGTTATATAAAGTAAAACATGTCAGCATGTGAAAGCATTTCAAGGCTGAAACACATTTCCCAGTTTACTTTTTATCTGGACTTGTCGAGAAGAACTAGTATGTGAAAAAAAACAACGTTTAATTGTTGTTTGCTTCACCTGCATTGCACGTGACATAACACAGTTATTATTTGTAAATCACACTCTATACACCCACTAATGACACGTAATTTATCCAAGCAAATAATTGCCTGTTATTTGGGATCCTTGTAAATCAGGGGCTAAAGTGTACAGATAGAATTGCGTGTTTGCTGTTGCTCTGTAGACTCTGTAGTCATCAGATATAAAGACACAACCAAGGCAACAACATTAAAAAGGTTGCTTTGGGACCTCACACTGACTGCCACGTGGCTAGAGTTTCAGTCCCTCCACTATCCTGTGCCCTTAATTACTTTAAAATAATCACACATCGGGATAATTGACTGTGGTTGTGTCTCCTTTCATATATCATTCCCCCATCAGAAACCAACCTGGAGAGAAAGAAACCTTCTTCCAAATAACAAGTTATGCACTGCCCGCCACCAAAAAAAATAAAATAATAATTTTTTTGTTCTTTTCTTCTCCCTTTTCCACTTTCTCACCTGACATTCATCATGGATCTGAGATGTGTGAGATTATATTATCACAGCAGCACAGACCTGATTATCAACACATTTGCAGTTTTAATTCATTCTCTCAGTTTAATTGAATTCCAGCTACTGCCACATTGCCAAACGACGTTAAATATAATTTATCCGCCATTTTCTCCTCTAGCCTATTTGCATATTCTTTGCATTATAAAGAATTTAGAAATATGCACCAAGGTAAACTGCAGTGAAATCTAATTGTAGGGCTGATCCGCTTGGAAAACAATACACTTTTCTTATAAGTACACTTTTCTTCTTTCTTGGCTCTGGTCCTGTATGAGGAAAAGTACAGCAATCTGCTTTAAGGCACTTTAAATCCCATATCCGAGTTGTTAATTACATTTAAACCACAGCGCTGATGAATTCTTGATTGTTGATGTTGATTAATTGTCTAAGACAGGAGCTCTGACAATAGTGCTGGCTGTTTCTATAGTAACAGCTAATTCACAGGGTCATCACCTCATCGTTGATTATTTTCCTATAGCAGCTCAGCTGTGTATCATTCCTTACTTGTCGTGTATTCCATTTATTGATTTATTTACAGTATTGGTATGTTTTATTATTGGATTCACTGCATTGTAGCCATGTGACACATGCTTTGGATGGTTTGATTTGGCATGAAGGGCAGTTGATTTGGCATGAAGCCCCATGCTGTGGGAAGCACCCTCGTGCTTGACCGGCATCTGAAGCTTGTGTAACATCATGATCGTCACCTGATCACCTGCCATGATCAGGTGATGTGGCAATTAAGCACGTCACGTGAGATAAAAATGGCAACTGTGAACCGTGCCATCAGCCTTATTACCTTCAGTGAGATGGATTTCAGAGCCTTGTGGATCTGGGACAGCCAATGGCAAGGCAGCCAGCCAGCTCAGGTCCTGGGGATCTCGTATGGATCTGGAAGAGGAGCCGGAGACAAGCGTTGCTCTTTCTTGCTCTGTCTTCTGGGTCCAGCTCTCCGCCGAGTTTGGAGCTCGCCTTGCGACTTCTCCGTTCGCTATTGAAGGCCAAAACATAAATAAATAAAAAAAAATCCTCTCTGACTCAGTGAAGCCAGAAGGGTGTGTCAAGAACAGAGAACAGCTCTTTAGCATATGAAGAGCTGGTTGAAGTGATTACTAATGAGCTTTTTTCTCCACAGTGAAAATAAATCTCCCTGACACCACTTGAATTTCTCCAGAATTGCATGACAAAATATCACACTTCTGGGGAAAACCACACAAAAGCAGTATTTATAACCCCACGATGGCCAAATAATCAGACATCGTGGGGTTATAAATACTGCTTATGCGTGGTCATATGCGGAATCAACAAAAACACTTGCAAGCTTCCTCTCTCCATCAATGGCATTTAATTTAGGAGGGATGGCTTTGCCATCCAAGCCATGTAAGGCCACCTCAGCATTGGTGGGCAAGGCCTATGCAGTAGTGGATCTTGCTTGTGGGTCACTACATAAAGTGTTGCAGGCCTACCAACAGACCTGCTGAGTGAACTCGACATATGGCAGCATTCAGCCAGTTCCTTCCCCATTGTGTCGAAGTCAGTGTGAGACACAGAAGGCAAGTGTGGCGGCCTGCCTCTCCCTCAGAGCTCCAGAGGAACAGAGTGGCCTAAGTCGCAGCCGAGCCTTACTCTTCTTACATACATGTTCAAGATGCTGACGCTCAAACTTATTGTTCCACAGATTCAGTTCAAGGTCTGGTTTGTGACGATAGATCTAGAAGATGCATATTTTCACATAGAAATATTGCCCAGTCACAGAATGTTCCTGAGGTTTGCATTTGGAGGCAATGCAGACCAATATCGGGTTCTTCCCTTTGGGCTAGCTTTATCTCCTCAAACCTTCACAAAATGCATGGATACAGTTCTGGCTCCATTGCGATTCCAGGGCATCCATGTACTAAACTACCTGGATTACTGATTAATCTTAGCACGATCCAGGGACCTGTTGAGTCAACATCGAGATGTTGTTCTCATCCACATGAGGAGCCTGGGGCTCAGGTTGAACCCCAGAAAAGTATGCTTTCTCAAGTGCAACTTGAGAAACAACTTGAGGACAACTTTTCTAGAGGATTCTACGATGATGAGGCCGTTTCTATCCCCAACATGTGTAGGGTCAATCCTATCAACATTGCGCAAGATAAAGCGGGATCTGGGCATCCCCTCCAGTTTCTATGAGAGACTGTTGGAGCTTATGGCAGCAGCAGCCAACATCATACCTTTGGGCTTATTGCACAGGACACAATTTCAGTGGTGGCTTAACAGTCTCTAAAATTACTCTGAGAGTAATCAGTTTCACGCGGCAATGCCTATGTGCTCTGAGAATGTCCCCGGTTTCTAGCCTCGGGTCACATCCCAGGGGCATGTCCTTCTCATAAAACGTTAATGACAGACACCTCCCTCACGGGCTGGGGCATGGTCCTAGACGGCTGTCCAGCTCATGGGCTCTGTAGCGGCCCTCATGTGGAGTGACATATAAATTGCCTAGAAACGCGAGCCATATTTGTAGCACTGAAATTATTTCTTGCGCAATTGAGACGTCACCATGTGTTGGTTGTGACTGACAACACAGCAGTCTCATATATCAACCACCAGGGAGGATAATGTTCAAACCCCTTGTTCAGGCAGGCGCAACTAATTCTTCTCTGGGCAGAGGGAAAGTTTTTGTCAGTGAGTCCAATGTACATTCTGGGCAACTGGAATGTGGGGGCAGACATCTTGTTAAGACAGGGGCTGAGGCCCAGGGATTGGAGGCTCCATCCACGAGTGGTGGAGTCCATATAGCGGAGGATATGCCAAGCAGAAGTGGATGTTTTAGCCTCCGAGGAGACAACACACTGCCCGCTGTGGTTTGCCACACTGACTCCTCCCACACAATTGGGACCTGGATGCCATGGTGCACACGTGGCTGAGGTCACATCTGTATGTTTTTCCATTGATCGCTCTGCTCCCACAAGTTCTAGCAAGAGTTTATCAAGACAGTCTATGTCTGCTGCTACCTTATTGACCAGCCCGAATATGGTTCTCAGAGATAATATCCCTGATGGATGGCACACCTCGGGAGATTCCTATCCGCAGGGATCTACTGTCTCAAGCCAGAGGGCTGATTTATCACCCTTGGCCGGAACAATGGAAACTGAGGGTCTGACCCTTGAGGAGCACAAGCTCATAGATTTTGGTCTCGCATGTGAGGATATAGAGACAGTGTTGAATGCTAGAGCACCATCCACGAGGAAATTGTATACGCTCAAGTGGTGACTTTTTTTAGTCTCATGGTGTGAGGAACATCAGCTAGACCCAGTGAACTGCGCAATAGCTCCAGTCCTCCACTCCTGGAGTTCTTTCGAGGACATTTCTTAGCAGGGTCTATGTGGCCTGTTGCCTATTGATGGAGCATGCCTATTGATGGAGCCTCTGTGGGGCAACATCCTTAACTTTGAGGTTTATGTGTGGTATCAGGCAGCTGAGGCCCATCTGCAGACCACGCATACCTTCCTGGGACATTTCTGTGGTCCTGTAAGGTCTGTCAAGTGCCCCATTTGAGATCTTCCAGTCAGCCTCAGAGAAGCTTGTGACTCTAAAAGTAGCTCTTCTGCTGGCCCTGGCATCAAGCAAGTAGGAAATCTGCAAGATCTCTCTGTTGCCCCTTCCTGCCTTGACTTTGCCCATGGATTAGCCAAGACCTTTCTACATCCTGGGCTGGATTATATTCCTAAAGTGCCTACGTCTGCTGCCCAGTCAGTAGTGTTGCAGACTTTCTGCCCTACTTTTCCTCACACCGGAACAAGAGAAATTGGACCTACTATGTACAGTAACGCTCTCTGTACTTACATCCACCAGGCTGGCCAGAGGCGTAAGTGGAAGGAGCTGCTGGTCTGCTTTGGTGGGGACAGTAGAGGTGATGCTGTGCGAAGCAGCACATCTCTAATTGAAAAGTCAAAGCAATCTCTATTGCTTATGAGGCGCACGGTCTCGCTACACCTCTGGACATAAGGGCTCATTCCACTAGAGGTGTCACCTCCTCAAAGGCTTTGTCCAAAGGAGTACCCTTACAGGATGTGTGTGATTACAGCCTGGATATACATTCCACCCCAGGCTCGAGTGTCTTGCAGTGAACCTTGGGCTCAGATCTTTTTGTACAGGCCATACCCTCAGTATGACAGAGTGGGTATTCTCGTTCCCACAGCGTGGAGCTCATGCAACGTTGAGTTCCCTTTGAAAGGGAATGTCTGAGTTACACATGTAACCCTGCTCCCTGAGAAGTGAATGAGTTGTTGCATAGCTTGCATAGCCATACTGGGGCATGTGAATTGTGTCTTCACTGCAGATAATAGGGGCTGACGGCGCGGCTCACCAGTGCCGTTTTTATATCATGCAACATGCCTAATTGCCATGTCACCTGATCACGGCAGGCCTATAAATAGGCATGATGTTACACAAGCTTCAGATGCCGGTCACATTCGAGGGCACTTCCCACAGCATAGAGCTCATGTAATGTCTCGTTCCCTTCTCAAGGAACAGGGGTACATGTGTAACCCAGAAGTTTTTTCCTGTTTCCGATTTCTGATTGGGGAAAAACTGCATTTCAAAATGACAACATATAAGAAACATTAAGACATGTCAGCTTCATTTATGGTTGTGACCTCTAGTCTGTTCTGGTTATCTTTTTTTCCCAGTCTTGCAGTTATATTTGTTATTAATGGAATGAAATGAATATTTAATATGTCTTTATCCAGTTCATCAAAGCACCTGAAATGAACAGCACTGGACATGACATATGTCTGTGTATCTTTAAATCTACATTTCCTCTTTTTCATGTCTGCCATCTTACTTTATCTCTCTCTTCCATTAACTCTGATACTACTTTTGTTCATAATATGCATAACTCACTATTAAAATGTGATATATTTATTTACTAATGACCAGTGTCATTCCAAAGGAGGAAAACAGTAAGAGGAGTGTTCAAGGGGAAAAAATCCACTGAATGATTATATTTACACTATAATCCTTTGATCATCAGTGGTGTCAAATATTTATTTATGATTAAATTAATTTGCCATTTTTATTTTAAACTTCTTTCATTTACATCTTGGTCTATTTTAATATAATTATTATTTTTTTATTTTACTCTTACATTACCCACAATGCAGTTTGACTACTTCCTGATAGTGGTGCAGTGGGATATAATCGTTGCTTCATGTCTACCTAAAGAGAGTGATGCAGCAGTGCTTTACTCTTCCCAGTTCTCTCACCTCAACACTTGTGATCTCATAAATCACTAATTAGCTGAATCGAGTCTCTACCGTAACTTGACACAAATGCGTCATATATATAACTGCATTGCTCCAACGTCTCCACTAATTCTACATTCTCATTAATATGAAACTGAACTAGAAAATGCTGTCTGAGAAAATAAGTTATTTTTAGGTGCTAATAACGAAAGCTGACCTTTAACCCTTATGTTTGAGATTGCTAAAAATTATCAACCTATTAAATATGATTGTAACTGTGCTAGCAATGACATCAAATATGCACACAACCACTAATTTCTCACAGGAATAATGAAAATACAGCATCAACCAACAAATTAGTACTGCAGTCCCTAAACACATCAAAATTATTCAATATAAACATATTTAATGTGTTTCAAGGTGGACCTTTCCTATAATGAATAATAGTGTGTGAGTCATAAAACAATTTGTGCTGTAGAACAAAAATATCTGATATTTCTGAAAGTAACACTTACTTTAAAAAGCATACAAAATTGACATACATCATCACCATCATGGTTCATGGGCTTGACAACTTTGTTGACATGTTTCACTGTTTTCAGCCACTTGAAAGGAGTTGTGGCATCAAATTGAGTCTTGCCGGTGACATTTGGTACTGCTGATGAAAAGGACTACCAGGGACACCATTAGGAGTGCTGTAAGCTCAGTAGGTGCTGTCTGCCAGTAATACCTCACCACATGCTTTGTGTAGGTCTCATCTTAGTGCAGCTGCTGTTGTCCTTTATTGGCCATAGCTGAGACATTCAGAGACTCTCTCTCTCCGTCTCTCTCTGGAGCGCTAATAGATGAACAACACTCATTTTGTGCAGCAGAGAAGCCACTGCTGCCAAGCCACCTGGCTATATGGACAGTGTAGAGAGGGGATCGAGAGAAAATAACAACTCCAAGTGTGAGAGAGAGAGAGTTCTTGTTATGAAGAACTCAGAACTCGGGCTATGGTACAGATACAGTATTAGACTACTTGCTGCAGTAGTGGGTCATGATCATAGATTTTGGTTGGCGAGGATGGCATTAATAACAACATATATCATGTCAAACAAAAGAGGCTATTGCACTTGACTTATGTTATAGGCTACTATCTAGTGATTTTTTTTTTTTTTTTTTTTTTTGAATACTTCCATAACAGGTAGTGGACAAGTCTTGAATGAATCTGAACAAACTAACTATGGACACCCATTTTCAACAACAGAACATAAGGATGGTGTCTCGTCTAAAAGCCAGCGCACTAGCATAGATGAATAGCCTAACAAAAACAATACAATTCCCTTTCAAGCTTTCTAGGTACATACTGTAGCTAGCTAGATAATATAGTATACTGTAGGCTCAGGAAAGGCTAAAGCTAGTCCCCATGAAACTGATTTCAAAGGGCTGAATGCTAATGAATACAGCGCCATTACCTACCTAATGAACCATTTTTTCTTTACAGCAAAATATGATACAAATGGTACCTTTTCCTTCATGATTGTCAGAATTGACTGAATGTCTACTTCCACTCATTCCCTCAATGCTGTTAAAGCAGAGTAGTGACATGCAGAACAGAGTATCAATTATTTCTCGCCAGCCTTCCCACTGTTTTATCCTCAGCGAAATTCTGCCTCTGAGGCTCAGCTCCAGGTTCACTGATGCTACAGATGACAGGAAATAACACATTAAAGCTATGCAACAACAGCAGGAATGGTGCGACAGGTGAAGGAGAAAATGATGCTGGCTTTTTCTTGCCCTCGCTTTGGCTTCCACTGAGCAACATTTCATTTGTTAAACATAACGATCTTCTCTTAGTGTGGGGTGAGCTGTGAAGTAATTCCACTGGGGCTTTCTGTTGCAGAAAACGTTACATGATAAATTTAGTAGGCCCTATTTTTTCTCCCTGGGTTCTTATTGCATCAGAACTGATTTGAATTGATTCTCCTAAATATTCAGTGTTAAGCATTGTTTTTTTTTTGTTTTTTTTTAGCAGTTATGATTTACAGTTAACAGAATTTTTTAGTGTTGGGTTAGATGCTTAAATGCTTTAAAAATGTAGTTCGCTAAGCTGCATAAACATAAATATTTAAATATACTACAAGGTATATGGCAGATTAACTTATTTTCTAAGCTACTAAGCTTAACTAAGTGTAATTAATTAAAATGAATAATCAAAAGAAGCTAGCCGACAAAGGATTTGTTCTTGCTTAATGCAAATAAACAAAATTGAGCAATCAGGGATGGCTTGTTAACAAGGTTAACACCCCCATCTTTCAAAAATATCGGAAGGCACAGTGGTTACCAGCATGTTTGCCTTGTACCTCTGGGTTGGGGGTTCGATTCCCACATCTGCTCTGTGCACAGAGTTTGTATGTTCTCTCCATGATTTGGGGGTTTCTACATGTTTTGTAGGCTGATTGGCATCTCTAAATTGTAGTTGTTGCGTGAATTTGTGTGAGATTGTGCACTGCAAGCCAGGGTGTCCCCTGACTTGTGCCCCAAGTTTCCTGGAATAGACTGCAGGCTCTCCATGACCCTGTGTAGGATAAGTGGTACAGAAAATGGATAGATGGATTTTTCCCATCCACATCACATTATTAACTTTCAACAAATGACATGGATTCTTTTGGAATTTTGTTGAACCAACTATGGAAGCACCAACAGTCGTAAGAAAAAAATACAACGAATGGAGTGAAGAAGAGAAGCTGAGGCTGGTTTCTTTCTAGCCCAGACTGTAGAGTAATGAAGTCTATCAGTGACAGTTATGTCCTGTGATTACTCAGAATGACACACCTTGTAGATTTGATCTAAATTTGGGCTCATATTTCCATCCCACTTTGCTAATACATCCATAAAACATCATCAGCGATTGGGAAGGAACACATGCAATACACTCAATGCAATCACTGACAAAATACAAATTACTGAAAATGACAGACAACACAACCTTACGTTTAGTGTTTTTTTGGTCTGAAGGAAGGAGTTACAACATTTTTGTTCAACATGTTTGGTATTCAGAGGGAACAGCATGTAGAAGAAGAAATTCAAACTGTGGGGTGAGAAGGAAGGGCAGGTGAGGCATAGATGAAGTGGCAACTACATGGAAAATATATGAAATGGCCTTTTAAAAGTTGTAAAAAAAAAAAAAAACTGCGAAGTGGGGCTCGTCAAAAAAAGTTTAAAACTATTATGGACTTAAAACACTTAAAATCCAAACCTCATGGTATAACACAATGCTCAACATTAATAGTTTCAAAGTTAATCTATTGCTCCATGCAGAAGATTTAAGTCCCTGTTCTGTTATCATGACTAGCTGTTACTGTGGACAGTTAACCATAAGGAGTGAGTCATCATTAAATCATCTTTAAAATTCATCATTGCAATTCTGCCTCTGCACAAAACAGCTCCATTGCCTTAACTGAATAAGAAGTGTGGAAAGACACCAGCTGTAGCCATCTTTAAATAACATCTCCTCAGCTTTATATAACGCATTTGTGTGTCAGTGTAATGAGAAAGAAGAGAGTGGTTAACACACAACAGAAAACATGGTGTTATTTAGCATCTGCTTAAACACACTGCATATTATTTAAGATAAATGAAGACATAATCTTCACAGAATTCAGAACATTCGCATCTCCAGGTTTTTTTTTCTTTCCCCTCAGGTCAGAGAAAGTGGGCTCTAACCAACAACAACACACATGAAAACATAACTTGGTGGATTAAAAATGTGTATATAGTAGGTTAATAAAATAAAAGCATAAGACATTTACCAAACTACTAACAAGCTAATTTATGTATTATGTAGCAATGCTACAACCTCACTGCTGGAAGATTTGGTTTTACTAATAGGTCTGCTGTGTTAATGATGCTACTGTTAATAACACCAACATTAACCCTCGCCATTAAGTTATGCAGTATTCTGGTGGAATGAACTGCATTTTTTTCAACTAAAACTACATTTATGTGCTCAGCTTTGAGAGGAAGAATCTACACAAAATCCCAAAATGAATATAAAAAAAATCCAATGAAGGTTTTAGTTTTTATTTTATTATTTTATTTTAGTTTATTTATTTATTTATTTATTTGAAGATAGGCATTTTTTTTTTTTTTTTTTTTTTTTTTTTAAATCTGATAACAGCTGTGTACATTTTGTACATCTAGGATATTTTATTTATATTTTGTCAACATTTTAAACATGAATTCTATGAAACATTTTTTTTTTTTTTTTTTTTCTAAAGACATTGGAATACATTTTTTTAAGGGGCCAAGCAATAAAGGTGCATAGGCACTCTATTGTTATTCTACCATTTTAGATTTCTACCTTTCGAGACAAGTTCATCTCACCTTATAGCATCAATTTCCACTTGATTAGATTTTCCTCAATTTTGGATTTTGTGAAAAAACTGCTTTTGTTTTGCTGCTCCTACAAATTTTGTCCAATCACCACAAAACATGTGTGTGTGTTTTGTTATGGTTTATGTCCTGTCTCCGCCCCTTTATTGTCATTGGTTGTTTCCTTTACATGTTGTATAGTAATCAGCTGTTTTGTGTTATCCCCTTCATTATGTGTATTATTTAAACCCCTTGTGTGTCTTTAAGTATTCTTATAATTTAAGTATAAGTTGCGTCTGCCTCTGCCATTACCAAGCCTTTGCTCTGTGTTCTCGTTTCCGGTTCTTGATCTTGTTTGGTTTTCATATATTGCCATTGCCTTGTTTACCTTTGTTTGCCGATCGCCTGAACTTTGTCTATTTATGGCCACGTATATTGCCTTTCGGCCTGTGTCTTAAATAAAAGCTCTTACTACACTTGCGTCCATCTCTCTAAACCTCATTGCATGAGTATTATTATTATTATTAATATTATTATTATTATTACTACTACTATTATTACTATAACAACAATACTACTACTACTACTACTACTACTACTACTACTAATAATAATAATAGAAATATTAATAACAATATAATAATATAATTGTGTAATTTCTGGAGTAAATTTTCTATATTAATTTGACACGCAATTACAAACAATAAAAAATATAATTATGTGGATTTTTTTTTTTTTTAAATAGAGAATACTAAGACAAACGTGTGTGTGTGTGTGTGTGTGTATGTATGTTTGTGCAGCTTCCTGACCCCCATTTACCCCTTCTACTTCTTCCTTTTCTCACCCTCAATCACAATAAGGTGCGAAGTTCCCTGATTACAACATTCACATTTAACAGACTATTGAACACATCTGACTGATATATGGCTTTTCCGCTTGCGACTACATTATTTTATTAGTCATTCTTTTTCCATTCTGTACCCTGAATGTTCAGGCAGAACATAGCAACAGCATACAAATGGAGGAAGAAACACAATAGGGATAATGGTGTTTAAGTGATAGATAAACAGCCAGGACAATCCGCCTACATTTGAATGGGAGTGGACACTGCTGACATTTATATGCTTCTGCTTTAAAGCTTTCTCACTGCTCAATTAGTTCATTCGTTTGAAGCTTTACAGCAAAACTACTCCAAAGTGAGGGCGAAATGTCAGCCATCAAAGAGGCACGCTGAAAGAAACATGACAGAATAGCTGCATCAGATCGCCGATTGTATGAAAAATGCAGTCGGGGAAAAAAAAAAAAGTGGTGACAAGAAAATTCCTAGAGGGAGCCTTAGCATGTGTGATTGACTGCAAAGCAGAATGCCCATAGGCCATTAGTGCCTTAGCGCGGCCTTAATATTTATGACCGTCCTCTCGATTCCTTCACAAAGGGGCTTTTAAACGGCATCATTAAAATCGAGCACTTCATGCAGCAGGCAATAGCTGCGAGGGCCTACACAGCAAAAGGCAATCAACAGCAAGCCAGAATCCGCATTATCCTCTGATGGAGTTCCTTTTTAAAGAGCTCTTGTGGATTTCAAACACACAGCACCATATATATGCTCTAAAAGTCCTTTATTCTTTAGAGTCTTACATCCAGCAAAGCAGCAATGAAACTAAATTAACTATAAACAGCATGCAGAGACCTTGATCAAGGAATAACACACCTGGGGGTGTGGTGTTATAGGAAAATAATCCATGGTGGAATAGCCTGACACACCTGATACACTATAAACATGTAAACATCATCCCGCAAAAGTCTCTCACTCTTGTCCAAGAAGTCATTTCACGTAGAAAACTTACTGACTCATGCTTACTGATACCGTTATATGGTTATACTCACCATATAACGGATTATACATTTTTCTTTGTTAAATAAGACATTTTCTAAATTACTTCATTATTAGTCTTAATGTAAATTATCTAGATCGTCCGCCATACAAGTCCCTCTGAACGACCTGTTACTATACAAACAATAATATAATATTAGAACATAAATATAAACCTGAGAGAAAATAATGCCAATTAGGCTGAAATCATGAGAAGCCATATTTCTAAACTTTGTTACAAGTAGCCAGGGGTCACCCTCCCTACTGTGGGAGCCATAATTTGAGAAAAAAATATTATTTGTTAAAACTGTTTTGTTATTATTACATTGCAAATTAACAGTTCATTTGAAAAGAGGTATTATTTTCACCAACTCGTTCTCATCAATAAGCAGTGAGGTGAAACACACAAATCTTCTGTATTCCTCCTGTTCTCGCCCTTCCCTTGCTTTAGAATGCCGACACATGGAGGAAGAAACTAGTTGCAAGCAGCAGGTTAATAAAAGCTCCTGTGAGCTTGTGCATTGTTTTAATTAACACAATCTTCAGTGCTAATCATCTTGATGAGTGGTTGCACAGAGCAACGTTCATGTCCACAGAAACACACAGATACACACACATCACTTAAAAAAAAACAAAACAACAACAACAAAATTTTTTTTTTGGATTACCAAGACTGATTATCCCTATCAAGGCATCTCTTGCTTTTTACAAGGTGTCAGGAACCAGGAAAGCAAAGTTGCAATCATTAAGGCTAAACCAAGGTGAGAGGACATACCCAATTTAATTTTATTTGTGTAGCAGTTCCCACAATAGAGCTTTTCAGGAAGCAGCTTTACAGAAATCTAGCTGTAGATTAATACATTTCATGTAAGCATATAGAACATTTCCTGTGTTAAGTTAGTTAGGTAAATATCAAAATAATAGTGAGACAAATAAAAACAAGACAGATAAATCTTAATAAAATAAGAGACAGGTTTATTTCAGCTTCTATTTACCATATCAGATTTTCAGTTTGTGAAACGTTTGCATACACTTTTTTGTTAGTATTTGATGCCTTTGTCTTTTAATTGCTTGGAATTTCCACAAGCTTGTCACAATACAGGATTTTTTGCTAATGACAGAACTGGTGAATCTCAGTCAGGTTTATGGGCCTTCTTGCTCAGCCACAGTTTTTCAACTCAGGCCACAAAGTTCCTATGGGATTAAGGTCAGGTCTTTGTGATGGCCACTCCTAAACTTGCACTTTGCTGTCTTTAAGCCAGTTACAACTTTGGGTTTGCTTAGGATCATTGTCCTGCTGTAAGACCCAGTGGCCACCAAGTTTTAACTTTCCAACTGATGTCTAGATAATCCTCCTTCTTTATGATGCCATCTACTTTCTGAAGTGTGCTAGTCCGTTTTTCAGCAAAACGCCTTCACAATATGATGCTGCCACCCCTATGGTTCACAATAAGGATAGTGTTCAAAGTGAAATAAATCTGTCTCTAATTGATTTTTTCAGAATGACCACTGATGAGAACAAAGTAGATGCCCTAATTGAAATACCAAATGAAATGTGTGGGTATCACATTATTGAATTAGATGCAGATGCAGAATATAAGTGAAACGTTTAATAAAGTATCCAACAAAGCACAACACAAGATTTGCATGGAACAAATATGAGCATAACATGATACATGAAGACAGAACAAGCAATGCAAGACAACTTGTGCAGTGCAGAATGGGACTATATATATACACCAGTGCTAAACGTGAAAATGATGAATTGAGACATGTGACATGGCGCAGTGGCTGCTGGGGAACGTAGTTTCTAGTCCTTCTCCAATATTACATGACGGTGGGTTACATGAAATGTGTAGAGTTGTGAAAAACTCAGACTGACTATCTCTATCAATATCCTAGGTGTATATAAAGTTTTGTATATAAAGAAGTAGAGACGACAGTGGTGCAGGCAAACTGCCTGAGAGCGCATAAATAAGAAAAATTGAGAGGAACAAGACTCTAAATAGAAGCCATTCTCTTCTGTAGAGTAATTAGAGTAAAGGTAAACAGAACTAAGTGTGTTGAAAGGATGTTCAGTATGAGTATATTGTAAATATGAGTCCTGAGATGATGATGAGCACAAGATAGTCTTTATGATCACAGCAGTCGTTCTTAGAAGACATTTTGTCCTTGTGTACTTTGGAGTCTCTTTATAAGTACAACAAAAAGTCCACAGGAGCAGACTTTCTTCACTTTTCCAGATAATATATGCACAAATATTACAAATGGCATACGCAGTTTAGTACCTGACTGAGTTACTGGCAGTTTTCTAATAAAGACTGAAGACCTTCCGCTTCACCTTGTGCCATAAAATTGCAGACAGGGATTCAGACCTCAGAGACCTCATAACACCAGAGGGCACATCATCTTAGTCAGAAATGAATTAAATTAATTTAAAGTGAGCTGTAAATGTAGCAGATTTTCAAATTAGTCATTTAAAAGCATTATAAAGTAGCCTACGCCATACACACAGTGTACATGGTAATGAAAGTGTAATACAGTATATCATCAGGTGGTGTGGACACCACACCATCACAACCATATGTGCTTGGTGGACATCCGATTCCAAAACTTTAGGCATTCATATAGAGCTGGTCCTTTGCTGCTATAGCAAACCACTCTTTCGGCTTTCCATGAGATTTGGAATGTGGCTGTGGAGATTTGTGCTTATTCAGCCACAGGGGGATTAGTGAGTTTGGGTACTGATGTTGAGCACAGTCTGCGCTCCAATTCTGCATAAAGGTGTTGAGATCAGGGTTTTGTCGAGGTCACTCGAGTTCTTCCACTGTAACCTTGGCAAACGATGTCTTCATGGAGCTCGCTTTGTGTACAGGAGCATCGCCATGCTGGAACAGTGTTAGGGCCTCTTAGCTCAAAGGAAATTCTACAGCATACAAAGACATTCTAGACAATCGTGTGCTTTGAACTTTGCCTTATATACATATGGGTGTAATGCTCAGGTGTCTACATACATTTGGCTATATAATGTGTCTCATGGCACTGGCACCCTGTCCAGGGTGTACCCTGCCTTGCGCCCGATGCTCCCTGGTATAGGCTCCAGGTTACCCGTGACCCTGAAAAGGAGTAAGCGGTAGAAGATGGATGGACGGATGGATGTGTCTCATGGCTTCATTACATTGTGAGCACAATCAACTGTCAGTGCACAGTGCAGTGAAAAATGCTAAATACCACATAAAGCTGTACAGTTAAGTGGATATTGTGCAAGAAAAATGGGTTTAAATGGAAGGAGCGGAAATGTCTGAGTAGCACGTAATTCCATGGTGACATCTGAGGTTTGAATAGCACTGTGTGCGAATTCGGTATTTAATCCTAAGTACTTCAACGTAACTCTGAATAAGAATCTGAGCACTTAACTAAGCACTTTATTTTTGAATAAAGCACTAATAGAAGCACAATGCACTTCTGTATCTGGATAAGGATGTCTACTAAATGCTGTACCTATAAGAGTAAATGTACGTTTATTGAAAGGATAGGCCTCTCTTCTTTTTTATATCTGTTATATCATTATAACAAAATGTTACATAAGGTAACACTAGATATCAGAGACAACTGTACTTCTCTGTGAAAGTGTAAAGATTTAAAATTCAGCGTTTTATCATTCTTTCTTTGTCCATTTAAATTTAATTTAAAGTGTTAGCCCTGAAACTTGGACATTTCATTATTACATACAGTAAGAGGGAATGAAAGGAAGATAAAAAAAGTTGTATCTGTTTGCACAGGAAACATTCTGAGGTGGTGTTTATTACCCAGTTTGGATCTCCATAGGATTATTCATGCACTTCATCAGAAAGTGTGTATGTGTGTATGGGGGAGGGGATGGGGGGTTGGAATGCTATGGCCCAGTTCTTGTAAAACACTCACACCCACACAATCATCCGGAAGCTTTAAGACCGTGTGGGCTTGCATAAAGGACTTCTTCCTCCCACTGCCTTCACAAAGAAAGAGAAATCAATCCAGCTCAAAGAGCCATCATGGCCATCACCGCTCCTTTCCCTCTCATCATTCCCATGCAGTCAGAGATTACTCTGGGCCCTGGAGGGACATCGCTTCTCTTAGTGTGTGTATGTGTATGTGTGTGTGTGTGTGTGTGTGTGTGTGTGTGCCAGAGAGCAGTAGAGTCTATGATTTGTGTGTCAGAGTAAAGGGGAAGTTGAAAATAGTGTATACATGTGCCTGCTCCATGTAATGAGTGCATACGCGTCTAAGTTTTTACCACCCACCTTCCCGAGCCGAATCACAGGCCACCCACTTTCCCTCATGTCTGCGATGATAACCCTCTGAAAAAAAAATAAAAAAGTCAGATCTGAGAGTGATTCATGAAGCCGGTTTCATCTTCCTCCTCTCGCTCATGGACGATCCGAGCGGCGACGGGAAATTGAAAGCTTCCTCTGGCTGGCAGCTGCCCCTGGCGTTAGACCGGGTATGCAATGGAAATCCATTTTAAGCCATGTTTATAAGGTTTGGAATATGAGGCAAAGAAGGGATCTCATCATCATAAGATAGACACACACGGTCAAGTACAGATTGAGCTAATGTGAATGGGAACATAAAAGCTTTATTTGGAACCCAGACTTTTACTCTATGTCTGATCTATGTGCGCTTTTTTGCCAATTCCCTTCCCCATGATTGTGTGTGTGTGAGTGTGTGAGTGCACGTCTGCTGGTTTTTGATTAAATCCGGGGCAAACGCCACCACACTGCACAAAAGTAGAGGCAACAGCAAGGAAATCTTTCAATCTGTCGTTGTGGCATGATAATAAAAACCCATCCATCAGACCGATATTGGCAGGAACAAATTGGTTTGGGGAAACAAAGCGGCTTGGGTTTGCTTGTATAGCTTTTTTCCTCTCTCTCTCTCTCTTTCTCTCTCTTTCTGTGTGTGTACATTAGTGTGTGTATTAGTGTATGAGTCTGAGAGTCTGAGTGAGTGCATGTCTATGTGCACCCATTTAAAAATGGCTTGCAAAGGCAGCAGTGGCATAAAGCGTCCCTTGCCAGAAAGAAGAATAAAGCTTTGAATTTGCGTCGGCAGCGGCAGAATGCAAAGCGGTCATGCCAGCTTAGCCCATAGTGCAAGCGAGCTCCATGCATGAGACTGGAACATCATAATTTCTCCCGTTTCTTATGAATCTCATGCCCAAGAAAAAAAAAAAAAAAAAAAAAAAAACACTGCAAGAAATAAAGTGGAGTAATGAATTCTAAAATAAATAAATAAATAAATAAATAAAATTCTATCTGTACAAAAGAGCTTTTACAGTGGACAAATAGCCTTTCACACATGACTACACACACTGTGGCTGTAATTGCTCTCAACTGGTCCTCTATTAAATCCCATCAAATCCTTTGAGAGTAACACCTTCAAACGTCTGATCAATACAGATACAGTTAATCCACAGGTTTTAGAAAGTCACAAATTTGTAAGCGTCACAATGAGGCATTGTGATCATGAAACAAAAGCATATGAAGTTTTCTTGGGTAAATAACAAACAAACAAAAATTACACTTGTACCTTTTCTTTTTTTTTTTCAGCTGTCCTTCACTTTGGACCTGTTCTGGATTTTCAAAAGAAAATAAAAATCCTGTGAGACCTCGGACGTTTCATAGAAATAAATCACTCACCATTTTCCAACAAAGGTTGATGTAATATTAATGAGAAACCCAACGTAGAAGAAAGAGACAGCAAATAATGGATTCTATGTCCCAGAATACGACATAGTTGTGATGAGTTATGGCCGAGAGTTGAACGAGCTCTAATATGACCAGCGTGATGGTCTTGATTGTGGTATTAGAATAAAGGTTGAAGCTTTGGAAGCCGATCTGTTTGAGCAGAGTGTACAGATTAGGAGGTGAGGGAGCTGGGCGGGCTAAAGCACTGCTGCATCACTCTCTTTAGGTAGAGCTGAAGTGAAGGCTAAATCCCAATGGAAAACTATCATCAGGTAACCAGCATGCTGAGGAAATAATTTTAACTTACAAGAGCCAACTCCAACTCATTAGGAAATGAATCTTGAGATTCAGATTCAAGATTACATGTTAATCGTAAAGATTAATATCCATCCATACCGCTTATCCAACACAGGGTCGCAAGGGAGCTTGGAGCCTATCCCAGGGAACTCAGGGCACAAGGCGGGGAACACCCTGGATGGGGTTCCAACCCACTGTAAGACACAATCACACACTATGGACAATTTGGAAACACAAATCAGCCTACAATGTATGTCTTTGTGACTGGAAGAGGAAACCAGAGTACCCGGAGAAAACCCCCGAAACACAGGGAGAACATGCAGGCTCCGTGCACACAGGTCAGAGGCAGGATTTGAACCCCCAACCCGGATGTGCGAGGCAATTGTGCTAACCACTAAGCCACCATGCCTCCTTCTGTGTCCCCCAAAGATTAATATTTGGGTGGATTGTTCCCTCCTTCAATAATTCTTGCTGCATGTCAGACAAACCACATCCCTTGTTTTTTCGCCAACCCAATAAAGCTTAACACGCTACCACTTGGTCAGACAGGCACTCCAACTGCTTTCCGCTTTATCAGCCTACAGCACAGGCCGGAAGGCTGGAAACATGCCCTGTGGATGATGTCGCCAAACCACCAAATCCAGCCTCATATTTCAAAGCCAGGCATACTAACCGAACAAACTCATTTCCACATCCCAGAGAGTCTCGATTCCAAGAAAGTAAAGGTATGAATTGCAGCTACACCCCTCTCTCTCTCTCTCTCTCTCTCTCTCTCTCTCTTCTATCCATATCTTTACCTACCCATGATGCACTTTTTTCTCTTTTTTATCATGTTTATTTTTCTTTCTCATCTGTCATCCTCTCTCTCTCATGCAATATCACTCACACTTTCACCTCTACCACATTTCCTCATATTGCTACATGTGTGCCTCTATGTGCCAATGCATCACTGTCATATGAACATCTGGTTAGTAAAGCAAGACACAATACATATGCGTGGGGTAAATCCTATTATGTGCGCCTCAACATGGACGGCTAGTGTTCTAGTATTCTCTCCTGAGTAAACGGACAGCTTGCTGCGATGTCCATTGTCGCTGATCACATTTTGTCAGAGGGAATGCCAAACAAATTATATACATTATATACAGTACTGTGCAGAAGTTTTAGGCATATGCAAAGAAATGCTGTAGAGCAAAGATGCCTTCAAAATAATGAAAATAAATGTTTCTATATTAAAAAAAAAAAAAATAGCAGCAACAGTAGTAAATGAAACATAGTCAATATTTGGTGTGAGAAAAAATAAATAAATAGTATAATATAGTATAATTTATGCAGTTTTATAAGGAAATGAGCTGTAAGATTTATTGAGCATGTTGCAGAACCAGCCACGGTTCTTCTGGAGACTTTGACTGTCACACTTGCTTCGTATTTCTGCAGCAAAACCCAGCAGCCTTCCTTGTGTTTCTTATGTAATATGCTGCTTTCTTTAATGGCATACAAACATTTCTCTGTAACATTTAATTTTATTGGTATAGCAACTTATAACAACAGACATTGTCACAAAGCAGCGTTACAGAAATCCTGATCTAGACTCTGATCACAAATGGAAAATCCGGTGAAAAAAACTTCCCAGAGACGACAACCTTCAGAGCAGCTAAACAATCCTGCACAATTTCAAATTCTCCATACATCTAACACACCTGAGCTAACACATGAAGGGTTTGTTAATTAACACATGACCTGGATCAGGTGTGTTTGGAAAAGAATAAACTGGAAACTCTCCTCGAAGACTGGATTAGACCAGTCACAATGTCCAAGGTGACTATGGTTAAAGAATCACTTCATGAACTCAATGACTCATTGACTCAATATTTAAAATAATCATGCTACAGTATATTCAGTGTGATGTTCCAGCAATAAAAATCATTTCGATTCAAAAATGTCATTTACCAAATCTTCCTAATTCCAGTCATTCTATGCTTGCATTTCTAAATGCCTCCTGAGACACTAGTCTCTAGCTACTCCAGAGAGCCTGGAGCACCAAAGCTCATACTATTCTCTATTACATTCCTTCTTCTTATGATTATCATACCAGGAACCACCTGGAACATTCCGGAAACGAGACAGCAATGTGCCAGACATCTCATTCAACACTTCGTAATGGAGATCTCAGACCCAGAGCATGAGCGGAGAATATAAGATTCCACAAACAGTGTGAATTTGTTTGGGTTTATTGCTGGGTGTTGGTGTTGTGTTGTGTTGCAGCTCTCTAAGGAGATGCCAAGCTTTATGCGGTTTTGACGTGGCTTAATTAGCTGTTTTCCCAGGACGAGGTTGCCTGGAGAGCCACCTGTACCACCTACACCTAAAAACAGCTGTGCCGTGATGTCCCTCCTTTACAGGGCCCCTTGCTGAACACACTCTTAATGTTGTACGCGATGGGGATTGAGTGGCATTTAGACGGAGAAGGGCACGCAACAACAGCAGACGTGCTGGCATGTAGATATGCAGGCAAACACAGGCAGCCTGTTCACACATACACATACACACACACACACAGTGAGCAATCATACACTTCTGACACACACGCACACACATTCTAATTTACGCAGTCTCATGTACAGCCCCATGTGAACAAATAGGTATTAAAGATGCACATGATATAACTCCAGACCCTTGTACTATATATATATATATATATATATATATATATATATATATATATATATATATATATATATATATATATATATATTTAAATCTTAGATATTGGATTTTAACATTCCTTATATGGTCGTTTTCCCCGTGTCCTGTTATCGACTCTTACCTCTTATCGACTTTTCACCTTTTCTATTCAAGCTACTTCTGAATCAGTTTTTACTATTGAACTGCTTTCATAATTGCACTTTTTCATCTATCGTCTGAGAGTTTTGTAAGATTTAGATTAATTATATCTATATATTAAATCTTGCAGGAATGCAAATGGTCTTCTCTCACACATGTAAGTCTTTATGCTACTTGTCAAGGATTTGTAGAGGTGTCAGATGTAAGTGCAGATTTTTATTGTATAAAATGCATACCAACAACTGAAACTGTGAAAACAAGAACCATAAAGCTAAAGGCAAAGAAGATCCAAGGCAGACCCTGAACGAGACTGTGGTACACACAGCAACACACGAACATTGCAACAGCAAAAGCTTGACAATTACATTTACATTTATGACATTTTGGGAGATGCTCTTGTCCAGAGTGACTTACATTCACTCATTTTATACATCTGAGCAGTTGAGGGTTAAGAGCCTTGCTCAAGGGCCTAGTAGTGACCGCTAGATGGTGCTAGGATTTGAGATCTTACGTTCCTACAGGTTTCATCTCCAACCAAAATCGAACACACCTGTTTTTGTTGATCAAGTACTTCTTAAGGCAATGATTAGATGGTCAGGTGGGCACAATGATGGTTGGAACTAAAGTCTTCAGGAAGGTAGATCTCCAAGAACAGGGTTGAGGAACACGGCTGTATTGCTGTATGTCCATCAGTCTACTCAGTCCAATAGCTTTTCTTTGTTTACAAAAAGCATGTTGGTTCATTATAAAACAAAGCAGCTTATGTGCCATGCACACAGAAACACTCAAAGAGAGTGATGCAAAAGTGCAGCTGATTACATATTCCACTTGATGTAGTAAACACTCTGTATTTAATGGACACACATTTTGCACATGCATTGTATGTCTCCTAAAACCATTAATTTGCAGCATGCCTGCTACTCTGAGCTTCATATTCAGTGTTTCCAGTGTTGCACATGAAAGCTACTATGAAGGCTACTCCTTCTCCATTAGAAGATTTTGTGCAACCGTCGTCATATTGCATACTGTAGCTCCCACATCACAGACTTCTTCACATCAGATTCTTCACATTTATGTAGAAGCCTATACGACAGTGCTAAGTTTTTAAATGTTACATGAGCAGCCGGAAATTAAATAGAGTTTAATTATAGACCTCAGTACAAAGTAGATAGATCATTCTGTTGATAGTAGACTTTTCATTAAAGCCGTAATTTTGCGAAAACATTGTTTATTAACACAATTATCTCCTTATTGTTGAACTTGCATTCACTCTTTAGTTGTGAGAGTCTTGATTACCCTTTCCACCATTTTAAAGCAGCCTTTCTTAAGCGCATTTTCTGTTTTCTTTGCTTTCCTTGGTTTTCCAATTACTTACTTGTTTTATTTATTTATTTATTGTTTTCCCCCTCTGCAACCCTGTCTTTCTGTGTTGTAAGTTCTTGTGAAAAAAATAAAATAAAATAAATAAACCTTACCATATACATCCTGGCAGTTATCCCGAGGTATTTATAAATGTTTTCCTCTGACTTGCATAAAACTACTAACTCAGGAGAAGTGGCCTTGAGATTATTCCTGTTTGGAGAAGATTAGGGAATAGTAAAGGAGGTTAAAATGCACATCAAGCACTTAGCTATGGCCCAGAAAACAAGCTGGAGACTTGGAAGTCTGTTAGAAAATGTTATTTAGTGCCAATCTTAGTGCAAATATGTTCTAAATCTTTTGTATACAGCAGAACTTTATCTAATCAGATGAATTGTCTTTCAGTGGGTTTTACTAAAATTTATCTGAAGCTGGAAGAAGAAGAAGAAGAAGAAGAAGAAGAAGAAGAAGAAGAAGAAGAAGAAGAAGAAGAAGAAGAAGCGAAAGAGAGGATTTAGTTATTGAACTGATGTTTGGTTTGAACACTGTTTTTTTTTTTTGTTTTTTGTTTTTTTAAGTCAATACGCCTCCACATGGAGTTTGCATGTTCTCCCTGTGCTTCAGGGGTTTCCTCGGGGTACTCAGGGTTCCTGCCCCAGTCCAAAGACATATGTTGTAGGCTAATTGGCTTTTCCAAATTGTCCATAGTGTGTGAATGGGTGTGTGATTGTGCCCTGACGGGTTGGCACCCCTCCAAGGTATTCCGTGCCTTGTCTCCCAGGGAGAGGCTCCAGGCTCCTGGCGATCCTGTGTAGGATAAACAATATGAAAAATGGATGGATGGATAGATGGATGGAAGTCAATAAGTCAAATTAGTTATGACACTGTTTTGGTTGGCAAAGACCAAAACAAACATAATAGTACAAAAAAACATAAATTAAATCTGTATATTTTAGGACATTTTAGGTTACATGGTGACCTGGAGTAATTCCATCATTTTCAGGAGCTCCACTGTAATTTTATTGTCTGTGTTTAATGTCTGTGTTTTTCTCATCTTTACAGATCAATATTTATTTTTACTTTATCTTTACAGATCTTTCCATTCTCTTCTTTACAGATCAAATTACATGCTTTTAAAAAAAAAAGCCAAGTCTGTGTTCATCTGCTATTCGACGCAGGGGTCAATTTACATTATATGGCCTAAAGTATGTGGACACCTGACCATCATACTCATATGTGCTTGTTGAACATCCCATTCCAGATTTAGTCCTCCGTTGCTGTTATAATAATCTCCAATCCTCTGGGAAGGTTTTCCACTAGATTTTGGGGCGAGGCTGTGGGGATTTGTGTTCATTCAGCCACAACAGGATTAGTGAGATCAGGCACTGATGTTGGATAATGTTGGCCTGGAGTGCAGTTGTTGTTCCAGTTCACCCCAGAGGTGTTCAGTGGGGCTGAAGTCAGGGCTATATGAAGGCCACTGAAGTTCTTCCACTTTAACCTTTGCAAACAATGTATTCATGGAGCTCGCTTTGTGCACATGTGCATTGTCAAACGGGAACATGTTTGGGCCTCTTAGTTCCAGTGAACAGAAATTGTAATGCTACATCATACAAAGACATTCTATACGCTTTTGTGCTTCTAATTATGTGGCAACATTTTGAGGAATAGCCACACAGAGACTTGATGATCAGGTGTCCACATACTTTTAGTGTACATGCAGGCAATGTTAAAAAGGAATAGTCTATACTTATTAACAAATATAAATAACCACAGGAAGCACAGGAATACAGAAACACGAAGGCATACAGTGCATACAATCAAGGTAATAAGCAAACCATGGAATGAGAGATGGAGACAGGACCAAACCAAAACCAACATGAACATGAGCACGTGGTGAGCTGTTTATTCTGGATAATTTATTGATTTTTGGTTACATCACTTGTATGCACTCACTATGCACTATTCACTATGTACTGCGATAAACTGGAGTTCTTATGCAATCCAATATTCACTTCTGCTTTTTTATGTGTTTTATAAATTATATACACAGCATATCGTTTTGTATTTTATTTCTACATCCACTTACATCTACTGTGTTATTATTTAACTCACTTCCTTATTATTGGAGCTATGCCACTTAAGAATTTCACTTTTTATCCCTGTGTAAACTGTGATTAAACTGTAAAGAATCAAAATACCAATCTAAATTGAATCACTTCCTGAATCAGGGAAAAAAAAAAAAGATGAATGTGTTGACGGAGTATCTCTACAACTTCCTTGATATGTGTCACATAACTTCCTCTCCATACTGCCTACATTGGGAGTCCATTATCAGTAGGGCGATCCTGAAGGCTGATTAAAGTGGGGATTATAATGACAGCTATAGGTATAAAGCCACTTTATATTCACATGTACAAGAATTTTCTGCAGTGTTTCATTTTGTAGAAATAAATGAAAGAGTTGTATAGATGTAGCTGTATGTTGTAGCTGTATGGGCGGCTGTGGTTCATTTTGTAGAGCGGGTTTGTCCACTAATCGTACGGTTGGCGGTTCGATTCCCGGCCCATGACTCCACATACCAAAGTGTCCTTGGGTAAGGCACTGAACCCCAAGTTGTTCCCGATGCCAAGTTAGCGCCTTGCATGGCAACTCTGCTACCATTCGTGTGTGTGTGTGTGTGTGTGTGTGTGTGTGAATGGATGAATGAGACAAATAAAAGCGCTATATAAGGATATTGGTGAGTGTGACAAATAAAAGCGCTAAATAAGGATATTGGATAAAAGCGCTATATAAGTGCAGACAATTTATGTAGCTGCTGTTTCCTGGCAAATAAATATGTATGCAGACTTTTCCTTCCTGTGTTAATTCACATGTGTATGTGAAAGGTTTTCACAGTGGAGATAAAATAAGTGATCACCTTTGTGAAACAGTGAAAATCATTGTTGTCAGAACAGGTTTGAAAGTAAAAGCTCATTTCTTTACCTGTAACACTCACATTTGATGCCGAGGAACGTGCCAACGAATACCAAAAAAGGAAAGTCAAATCAGAAGTCAAATGACTAAAGCGAGTTTAAGCTTTGATGTGTGGTTGAATTAGACAGATTGGATTCTGTGATGAAAGTTTAAGAAGATTAGGAAAACAGTTTGAATGCAAGCGCTAGTTCATTTGGAACATGGGAAATTGGTGCGGTGACCTTATCAAGCAAAGTGTGTTGACTCATGCCTTGAAAGTCCGCCTGATTCTTACGCTCGATATGACTTCTTTTCTGTCACTCCCCTGAACTAACCCCTCAAGGTGCCTTGCTTCTTGTTTTTTCCTCTTCCCTTCTTTTCAGAGGATGTGTATCCCACGGTTCCTTTGGAAGCTGAGCTGTTTGTGGTAACGACTGCATGAGGAGAGTCATTTGTTCCTTTTGCCAACTAATCAATGTCCCCAGAGCTACCAATAAAGAGAGTGAAGTGTCCTCTAAAGGTTATGTACCTATAGGGCTGGTGTGTGTGTTTATTGAATTAACACATAACGCACACACATAATACTTAAACTGTTGTGATATGACCTTGCCTTGAGAAAGTTTAAGAGTAGAAGAACTTGCATTTGAAGGACAAGGAAGGCTGTGTTTTGTCAGACGATTTTTTTTTCTCCATTACATAAGATCTTAAACAAAAAAAAAAAAGAAAAAAAAAAAGAAAAGAGATCATCCCACATCCATCTTCAAAGATTATTTCCTGACAGGGTCAACACGCCATTGGATTTAAAGTCAATAAAAGATCACGATGTATATTATCTTTTATAAATTATTTATTTAGTTTCCAATTTCACTGAATTTTGCTTTGTCCAGAGCCCACAGTCATGTCCTGGGGTGAAAAGACATATCCGTCTCTTAACTGAATCAAATAAATCCAGGGCTTAAAACAAGAAACGACTTGATGGAACAATGATTCTGAAACAGTATTTCACTGAAGTGTCCATCAGACTGGATGAACCTGAAATAAACACTCACATGTTCATTTCCCTGTGCATTCTTCTCTTATCTAATCAGAATATAATCTATATATGTATAAAATGAAGGTCTTCCATTTCCTCTGTGATGTAGCATGAGCAACATTTCAAAAGACAGTGATTGGCTTCATTTGCCTTGGAAGAAGCATGTGCTAGCATTCACCCTCCTTGGTTGGTAGCTGTTGGCTGATGAGGAGAGCTAGGTTTAGGAAACAGGCAAATGCCCAAATTGGGAGAAAATATGGTTGAGAAGGTCCTGCATTATCACATGTATCAAAACACAGTATACAGTGAATATTAGAATAATGATTCAGTCACTCATCTACAGGAACTGCTCTATCCTGTTCATGGTTGTGATGAATCTGGAGGCTATCCAAGGATCACTGGAATGGTGCAAAGTTGGAATCCACCTTGAATGGGAAGCCAGTCAATGTACATACATTCACACCTAGTGGCATTTTAGTGTAGCCAATCCACCTACTAGCAGTAACCAGAGCTTAGGACTGACCCGGGACTCTGGCACTGTGAAGAGGGAATACTTCCCCGAAAAATGACCAAATATCAGTTTGCATCTGCATTACTGAAAGTGATAGAACTATGTTCTAACTTGTAAGCCCTCAAGCCATTTTGCCTTCAAAAAATAATAAATAAATAAATAGGTATTTTGGATTCTTTGAACAGATTTTGGAGACACACGCACACACACACTCACACACACACACACACACACACACACACACACACACACACACAGACACACACACACACACACACACACACACACAAAAAAAAAGGCTTCCTGACATTTCTTTCAACTATACAATTTATCTTGAAATATCTGTTTTAACTCTGCCAGATGTCATACACTACATATTTTTGTGTTTGGGGGAAGAGAGGGTCATGGTAATCGTTCTTTTCAAAATAGTTTTCCATTGATTTTGCTTCATGTTTTGAATTGAAAAGTTGGGGAATCAATTATATATTTTCCCATTACATTCAAAAGCCATTCAAAAGCCCTCAATTGTATTATATGTTTATTCATCCCAACCTGATCCAAACAGCTAAAATGCTATTAGTGTATTGTGTATTGTAGGGACAAGTTAGAGAACATTTATATCACATTCCATTATGTGGAAGTAAACATTTAAGCTAAGACCACATGATTGGGATACTGTATGTGTGGAGTTTTGTGTCCATATGGGTTTCCGATTCTCAGCTTTCCTCCCACCTCCAAAAACATGCCATTAAGGGGACTGGCTGCTCTATATTGCCCCCAGGTGTAAAATAGTGTGTGTATGAGATTCTATGAGGGCACAGTGGCTTAGACTGGACAGATGCAACCAGGCCTGATTACTGCAAACCCCATTCAATCAAATCAAGACTTAAATAGAACTTTTTCAACAGCATGTAGTCGGTTAAAAGGTCTTACCCAGTAACACACTACGCCAAAATTAAAATAAATTCTAGAAATGATGAAGGAGAAGGTGATTAAAATACTTCAGTCTGGGAAGAGTTACAAAGCTATTTCAAAGGCTCTGGGACTCCAAAGAACCACAGTGAGAGCCATTATCTCCAAATAGAAAAACTCAGCACAGTAGTGAACCTTCCCAGAAGTGGCTGACCTTCCAAAATTCCTCCAAGAGCACAGCAACGACACATCCAGGAATTCACAAAAGAGCCAAGGACAACAGCAATTTACCTACAGGCCTCTCTTGCATCAATAAAGATCACTGTTCATGACACTGGACAAAAATGGCATCCATGGAAGAGTGGTGAGGTGAAAGCCACTGCTAACCCAGAAAAATATTACGGCTTGTCTGAATTTTGCCAATACACACCTTGATGATCCTCAAACCTTTTGGGAGAATGTCCTGTGGACTGATGAAAGTGGAACTGTTTGGAAGACAGGGATCCTGTTACATCTGGCGGACACCAAACACAGAATTCCAGAAAAAGAACATCATACCTATGGTCAAGCATGGTGGTGGCAGTGTGATGGTGTGGGGATGCTTTGCTGCTTCAGGAGCTGGGCAACTTGCAATAATTTGAGGGAAACGTGAATTCTGTTCTCTACCAGAAAATCCTAAAGGAGAATGTCCGGTCTTCAGTCCGTAAGTTGAAACTCAAGCGCAACTGGATTATGCAGCAAGACAATGATCCAACGCATAGGAGTAAGTCCACGTCTGAATAGCTCAAATAAACCTAAATTGAATCCATTGAGATGCTGTAGCAAGAATTTAAACCAGCAGTTCATGCTCAAAAACCCTCCAGGGTGGCTGAATTAAAGCAGTTCTGCAAAAGAAGAGTTGGCCAAAATTCCACCACAGTGGTATGAAAGATTGATCTCCATTTATCAGAAGCATTTGGTTGCAGTTATTGGTGCTAAAGGTGGCTATTAGTTTTTCACATGAGTGATCGGTGTTGAATAATTGTTTTTGTTTCAATAAAAAATAATAAATAAAATAAATAATAATAATAATAATAATACAACTGTATTATGTGTTTACTCAGGTTGCCTTTGTTTTATGTTGCATTTCCTTTGAAGATCTAAAACTATTTAGTATGAAATTTACACAAAAACAGAAGAAATCGGGGCAAATACATATTCACAGCACTGTATAAATAGATAAATAATAAAATATATATATATATATATATATATATATATATATATATATATATATATATATATATATATATATATATATATATATATATATATTGTCTTCCCTCTTCTTTCCTCTTCCAACAGCGCTTCATTCTTCTCAGCAATTAAAACGTGCAGAAACGAGACCAGGAGCCTGTGGCAAGGTGTGACTTTTTGAAGCGGGACACTAATTGATGTCCCACTGGGTGTGTAGTGAGGTAGCATGCAGCGTTGGTGCTGTTTGGAAGGGGGCGTCTGAGTAATCACTCCCCCGTCACAGCATGCTCCGTAGGGAATGATGTGGCACAGTCGGGGAGCGGGCATCAATCTTACAGTGCCCCAGGATCAGGCTGTACAGCCCCGGGGGAGCCACATCCATATCCCTGCTTCCCACAGGCGTGGAGAAATATGATGAAGAATGAAGAAGAGGGGAAGGAGGAGAGAGGGAGATGTGAAGCTTAAATCTAAAACAGTATTACATAAATAGTTTCTCATCTTCCCTTCTTTCTCTTTAATTGCTCTCCTTGTGGAAGTGAGCCAAGTGCATTAATTTGTTGTGCTCCACACTAACCTCTGCTTACGAGAAAATAAACCAATTCCCAGAACTTTTGATTCGAATTATTGGTAATGATGTGTAATAATGCTATGACGTACTTCACTGTGGTGAGAATTGCAATGCTGGTTATTGCATTATTGTTTTGTTTTGTGTTTTGTTTTTTGGGGCTAAGAGAACAAATTATTTCCCTAGGCCCTAATAATCGACAATAATGCCAGCCCCAACCAACAACCCTGTCGGAATTAAAAACGCAGAGCAAGAAATCTAACAGATACTTTGGGTATTATAAATTGAAAAACCATACAGTTCTCCCTAAATAGCTATAAAACAAACTGTCCTTGTGTACAATTTATATTGCTGATATGAGGCATGGCTGGTCACCAGATCAGAGCTGATATTGGTCATCGTAATTTCTGGTTTCCTTCACATTCAGCTTGGTGCTGCTGTAATGGATGGCTGTACAGGAGTGTGAGTGTGCGGTGTGTGAGGTGCTCCACTGGTAGATGCCATCCTTCACCTGGCATACTACTGATTAAGAGACTTAATTAGCTTTTTTTTCCACTTTTTTTGTGAGGGATTTGTACAAGCCATGGTGATTTAGTGCGGCTGACTTTAGATTACATTTTTCATGATAATACATATAAATATGTGATTTGTGGAAAATGGAAGAGTGTTGGGTACATGGTGGCTCTTATCATTCCATATAAAATATGTTTGGCTTGCAAAATAAATCTATTGATTTATATAGATACTTCGCTTTTACATCGAAATATGCAATCTCTAGTTTTAGAAGAGACAAACCCTGTTGGAAAGGACCTGCTCTACTGCTGTATACTCTGTTTCCTTTTGAACGTAGGTTTAATTGTAAATTTGGGTGTAAAGTCAACCTAATACATATGTTGAGTCAATGTAAAAAAATGTGTACTGTACTTCCTTCAAATAATTTCTGCTTGATGAGATTTGTTTGTTTGTTGTTAACTATAGATAACTAGATTAAAGTGTACCTTACAATCAACTGATGGCATAGATGATCAATATCTTGGATTTACTTTATACTGGCCTGTTTTTTTTTGTTTGTTTGTTTGTTTGTTTGTTTGTTTTGTTTGTTTTTGTTTTTTTTGTTTTTTTGCTTGGGAACTTGCCAATAAATTATACAGCATTTTAGTAAACCATAGCCACAAAATGTAACTTGCATTCAAATACAATGAATGATATGCAAATTTAACATTATATTAATAATTTAGTATTTGGAAACCATTGTTAAAACTTAAAGTTTCAGCCCCATAGCCATTTGTGGCCAAGAGTCTAGAGAGCAAAACTGGCCATCCTGTCTAGGTGGGAGGGGCCTACTCTCACTTCCCTGTCAATCACAGTGACACTAGCCAATTGTGGGCATCTCTGAACTCATGTATGTGGAAGAAGGCAGATAGTGCTTTTGCACTACCCTATGACATGACATAAACAGCACTTGGAATACACGCATTGGCTAGCTTCACGTGTCTCATAGGAAGCACATGTTAGCATTCACCTTCCTCACTGTTGTGTGATAGAGGAGAGCTGATTGTTGGGTGGGAATTGGCAAGTTTAAAAGTGTGGAGAGAAATGGAGGCGTTGCCAGTTGTCTGAATTATGCTCTAACTGAGGAAACAGTTCTTCCCAGTGACCCCCAAACACACACACACACACACACAAAAAAAAAACAGTATTTGTATTTTATCAAATGACCCTCTTGTTTAAAAGTCATTACAAAAATGTGATTTCAGGTGAGTTGACTGGCCAGTGATCACAGACCAGAAATGTCATGTCATGGCGAACTCACGACTCCATTTCCCAGAATGCACCGCAAATGCACCGCAAACTACAAAAATAACCAACGACTACAACTACCAAAACTACACACCTTCTCCTGAGGACTAATCAGAGACACCTGTTCCCAATTACACTAACAACAACACCACACATAAAAGAGACTTTCATACACAATGTCTTTGTGAAGTAATACATGCAGTTGGTCTTTTCTCTGTTGTGTACGAAGCCTTAATCTAATGTTTGTTAGCCTGGGTTTTGACCTTGATTTCTGCCTTACCTTCTCTAGCCTGTTTGCCTGATTGCCTGACCATTGCCTGTCTTTGTTTATGTCTTTTGCCTTGCCCTCTGGATATCATAATCTTCATTAAAGCTCTTAACTGCAATTGCATTCGTCCTAACCTCCATTACGTGATTAATGTGACAACAAAACAACCCCATGAAGAGATTACTGCATTATTTCCCTTACAAAATTAAAGCAAAATGCATTTATAGTTGATTTTTTTTTTTTTTTCACAGTGTACTTTGAACAAACCTACTACTTACTTAAGTTATACCTTAAAGCTACATTAAAACTATAGTGCAACCATTAAACTTTCATTAACTCATAAACACAAAATTAGTGGCCATTTGCATTCAAACTAGGCTTTTATAAAACTTCTATTGGTGCAACTGAGATATAGAGATTTCTTAATTCAGCACAAGAAGCATTCTTAGCCCTGTGTTGCATTTCTATAATCAACCACATGACACTCTCGCTGAATTGTTTAACACGTGTTGCTGATGATGCTGCCTCCTGGTCTGTTTTCTTTTGTAAGGGGGAATCATTCTCCATGTTCTGAACCTGTGGCACAAAGCATTTACCTGTGCTGACACCAAAAGAGTGGCATTAATAAAACACACACACACACACAAACACACACACAGCCACAAGCGCATTAACACACTCAGTACAAATCTGCAGAGATAAAAGGTGTTCAATTAAATTTAAATTTAGCTAGATTTTTATACATGAATACACCTGATGAACTTTGGTGTGTCTGTTATTGGTGTTTTGCCAGGGGCTTGGAAAAGAGCTTTGATTTCTAATGTGATTAAAGTTGCAATCTCAAGATACTCATACTGTATACACAGCATGTATTGTATATCATATGTCAATATGCAAGAACCTAAGAATTGCAGCAGACTACTACCCAGGTTACATGACATCAAACACTATATGGCCTGAAGTTTGTGGACCCCTGACCATCACACGCGTATGTGCTTGTTGAGCATCCAATTCCAGATTTAGCCCTTTCGTTGCTGTTCCACTCCACTCAGCCTCGCTGTGGGGATTTGTGATCGTTCAGCCACAAGAGCATTAGTGAGGTCAGGCGAGGAGGCCTGGGGTGAAGTCGGCAGTTCAGTTCATCCCAAAGGTGTTCAGTGGGGTTGAGGTCAGGGCTCTGTGCAGAACAATCGAGTTCTTGCACTCCAACCTTGGCAACCATGTCTTTATGGAGCTTGCTTTGTACACAGAGGCATTGTTATGCTGGAACATGTTTGGGCCTCTTAGTTCCAGTGAAGGGAAATTGTAATTCTACAGCATACTAAGAAATTCTATACAATTGTTTGCTTCCAACTTCGTGGCAACAGATCCCAAACTGCTTTATGTTTTGTGCTATGAATCGTTGGCTAACGACGCTTTGAAACCAGCTAAACTCGAGTGGCATTTGGAAGGTAAACACAAGGAGTACATGGTGAAACCTATTGAATTGTTTTAGAGAAAACACAATGAACTTAGCAGATACATGACAAAGGTGGACTCGCAGTTTGTGTACCTAGGGAAAATGCGAAGGCTACAGAGGCCTCATACAGGGTATCACAGTTGATCGCGAAAGCAGGAAAACCTCATTCCATCGGTGAGGGTTAGTTAAACCAGCTGCCAAAGTTATGATTGACATACTGTTGGTGGACAAAGCAAGCACTAAAATTAACAAGGTCCCTCTGTCCAATTACACTATCCAGCAGCGAATAGCATCTATGGCTGAAAACAGTGAAAATCAGCTGGTGACACCTTTACGCCAAAGCCAGTATTTCTCCCTACAATTAGACGAGTCCACCGATATTGGAAATGAGGCAAATTTGCTCTGTTTTGTACTGTACATGTATGCTAGTGGGGGGCATGATGAATTTATTTTTCACTGTTCACTGCCAACCAACACTACAGGGCAAGCAATTTTTGACTCACATTAAAGCAATGATTTGCATAACCTCGACTGGATAAGATGTATTGGCCTATGCACAGATGGTGCAACTGCGATGACAGCAAAGTACAAGGGACTAGCCATGCGTGTAAGCACAGTAGCACCAAACGTCATAGCAACACACTGTTGCATTCACAGAGAACAACTGGCTGTGAAAAAAATGTCTCAAAACAGTACTGGATGAGTCTGTGAAAATGGGTAATAAAATCAAAAGCAAACTGATGAACACACGTCGTTTTAAAGCGCTATGTGAAGAAATGGGAAGTGAACATATAAAACTTCTTTTTCATACTGACGTCCACTGGCTTTAGTGTGGGAAAGTTCTCACCTGTTTATTTGAACTGCGCATTGAGGTGAAGTTATTCCTGCATCAAAGTGATGAACTGTATGACAGATTCCATGACTCGCAAAATTGGCATACCTGACTGATGTTTTCACCACTCTCAACGCATTGAATTTAGTGCTGCAAGGAAAAGCAGTCACCATCTTTATTGTCCAAGAATTGTGGTGTGCCCGTCTCAGACGTCAAGAATTTTATTGTTACTTGACACTCACTGATTTTCTCTTCACTGCTCAAATGGAGCTGGATGACGATACAGTTGCAACCTTCATGGAACATCTCAAAGGCCTTCGCTCGCAATTGGGAAGATATTTCCCAGAATTGGATGTAGGCTTTGAGTGGATCAGAAATCTATTTGGGGACAAAACTCCTTGAGGAAATTGCATCAGATGGAGAGTTGAAGATGAGTTTTAGAGAGAAATCTTTGACGGAATTTTCGGACAACGTCCAACCTGAGCATCCTGAGCTGGTTAACTATGCTCTGAAACTGTTGATGTCGTTTCCAACCACCTACAACTGTGAAGTTGGATTTTCTATGCTTGTTGGCCTGAAATCAAAGCAGAAAAAACAGATGTCACCACTGATATGAGACTAAAACACTCCAGTTTCGAACCAGACATTGTCTCACTGATATCTCAGCAAAAGCAGCTCCATTCTTCCCATTAAGATAGCAACAGAAACAGCAAAATGTGAGTTTTAAAAAGTCATTTAACATTAGGCTAATTTACAACAGGCTATACTGTTAACTTGCATATTGTTTTGGGCATAATTGGGGGTTAGGTGGTCCGGGAATGTTTTTTTAATTGGTTAAGTGATCCTTGGTGTGAAAAAGTTTGCGAAACACTGTCTTAGTGTGAAGCTCCACAGCTAATATGAGCTACATTCGGCTGTTCTCTTGTGTTTATCTATAAATTTTTTTATGTTTTTTTTTCTTAGAATAGTGAACTGTGAGAAAAGCAATATACTGATTAAAAAGAAAACTAAATATATATGCTTGTTATTCATTGCTATATATATATATATATATATATATATATATATATATATATATATATATATATATATATATATATATATTGTCGCGACCGGCAGAGGGCCGGCGCACACAAGAAGGAAATCACTCCTTCTCCAACTGCCGCACCGGCACGACGTGGGCAGCTTCCTGCCGAACATTCCGCCAGCCGGAAGGACCGCCGCGGCAGGGCGGGACTGACGCGACTCCGGCCAGCGATTGGCGGATCCAACGGGGAAGCCCCACCACTCAGGCGATGGCGGAGGAGGATAAAAGGGCGCGCTTCCGGCCGGGAAGGAGAGGAGAATATCGTAGCGTCAAGACGGACTCCTTGCGTGTTTGCAGCGATTAGCAATCTCCGATCACGTCGGTAACCTCACGCCCCACGCTAATCTCTCTCTCTCTCTCCCTCTCTCCAGGAGGTACAAGCGCGGACGAGACTGCCGGATAGTGAGAGTCACACATACGGAGGACGCCGGCCCGGGAAAACCCCCGCCCCGCCTCGGGAATCCCGCCTCCGCCACGAGTAGACGCCGCCGGCCGTCACGACTCCACCAAACCCCGCACTCATCCACTTATAACCCATTCGCCTCACCCTAGCCACAATAAACCGCCGTTTGCGAACATCCTTCTGTCTCCTGTGGGTCTGTACGCCGCCCTTCCCTGGGCTAATTCCTCACAACTGGTGGAGGATGCGGGCATAGTACAGACCCGCCTACCACACAAAAAAAAAAAAAAAAAAAAAAATTTATAAATAAACCCGCGAGAGAGAGAGAAAAAAAAAAAAAAAAAGGAACCCCCCCCAAAATGGACCGCACCCTGCAATACCTGCTGGAGACCAGCCTCCAGCAGCACGCTGTGACACAGCAGCTCGCCGAGAGCCTTCAGGTCGCCATACAGACACTGATCGCCATGAGGACTGAGGCCCCCGCCGCCTCCGTGCCTCTCCCCGACGCAAGCAGTGAGATCCGCTGCCTACTACCCCCCCTCGGCCCCGAAGAGGACCTCGAGGCGTACTTCGAAGCCTTCGAGAGTATCGCCCGCCGGGAGGGGTGGGACCGTGAAGATTGGCCACGCGCCCTTGGCCCACTACTCACGGGAGAGGCCCGAACAGCCTACTATGCCCTCGAGCCGGAGGAGGCCGCAGACTACCTGGCGATGAAGGAGGGAGTCCTGGCATGGTGTGGCCGAACCCCTGGCCAGGCAGCTACTGAATTCCATCGCTGGGTTTATCGACCAGGTGCCCGACCACGGTGCCAGATGAGCGCCCTCATCCGGATCACCAAACGATGGCTCCGGCCGGATCGGCATACCGCCTCGGAGGTGGCAGAGAAAGTGGCGGTCGACCGTTTCCTGAGGGCGCTACCCCGGGCAGAGAGACAGGCTGTGGGGGCACACGCCACAACTACGCCCCAGGAACTCCTGACTGTCCTGGAGCGAACCTTGGCCACCCTGGAGCTCGACCCCGGGGAGCAGCAGCACCTCGATCAGCCCCTCGGTGCCCAGGGCCCCCGGTCCGACCGCCAGACTCGGCCCTGCACCTGGAGGAACCCCCAGAGGGCGCCCACTTGTGAACCCCCCCGAGATGAGCCCATGCCTACAGAGCCGGAGAGGGAAGCCGCCCGGCTGCTGACAAAGCCATGGCTCGCAGGCTGCGCCCTCCATCAGCAGCCACCGCCGGAGGCGCCCTCCTTGACGGTGTGGGTTGAAGGGAGACCGGTAACCGCCCTACTGGACACCGGGAGCACGGTGACCCTCGCCCAGCCCTCCATCCTGCCTGACGGACGCCGCCCAAGCGGGACGCTCACCATGACCTGCGTCCATGGGGACACCCGGGAAGTCCCCGCAGCCGAGGTCCAGATCCGGGGCGAAGCCGGCACCTGGCCCCTTCAGGTCGGAATCATCCCCAAACTCCCCGTGCCCCTCCTCCTGGGACGAGACTGGCCCGGATTCCGGGTGGTACCGAGAGCCGAGCCCCGGAGATCGCGGCGACGTGTGAAGGGGCAAGCAAGGATTGACAGGGTGGGCCCCATCGTCCGGGAGGCCGGCCTGACAGCGAACCCAAAGAAATGCCACCTAGGGCTGACGGAAGCCCAGTACCTGGGATACCGCATCGGACGGGGAATGCTGAAGCCCCAACTAAAGAAGATCAAGGCTGTGAAGGACTATCCGCGTCCGACATCGAAAAAACAGGTACGTGCCTTCTTGGGATTGGCGGGCTACTACCACAGGTTCGTGCCTAACTTTTCTGCTGTAGCCTCTCCCCTCTCAGACCTTACAAAGAAGGGCCAGCCAGACCAGGTGAGGTGGACAGCCGATGCAGAAAGGGCCTTCCAGGCCCTAAAAGGAGCCCTCACCAGAGCGCCGGTACTCCGCAACCCGGACTTTGACCTCCCGTTCACCGTACATACTGATGCTTCCGAGACTGGGCTGGGCGCAGTCCTCTCCCAGACCTTCGACGGGGAAGAACACCCGGTCCTCTACATCAGCCGGAAGCTGTCCCCGGCCGAGAGGAAGTATGCGGCGGTCGAGCGGGAGGCACTAGCAATAAAATGGGCCATCGAGGAGCTGAGATACTACCTGGCGGGTAGGCACTTCGTCCTCATAACAGACCACGCCCCCCTGCAGTGGATGGCCAAGGCGAAGGACACCAACGCCCGGGTAGCTCGCTGGTTCCTTGCCTTACAAGACTTCTCCTTTCAGGTTAAGCATCGGGTGGGGGCCCAGCATGGTAACGCGGATGGGCTCTCACGACGAGACACCCTCTGGGCCCACCACCGAGCGGCAGTAGGCTCGGAGCTGAGGGGGGGGTACTGTCGCGACCGGCAGAGGGCCGGCGCACACAAGAAGGAAATCGCTCCTTCTCCAACTGCCGCACCGGCACGACGTGGGCAGCTTCCTGCCGAACATTCCGCCAGCCGGAAGGACCGCCGCGGCAGGGCGGGACTGACGCGACTCCGGCCAGCGATTGGCGGATCCAACGGGGAAGCCCCACCACTCAGGCGACGGCGGAGGAGGATAAAAGGGCGCGCTTCCGGCCGGGAAGGAGAGGAAAATATCGTAGCGTCAAGACGGACTCCGTGCGTGTTTGCAGCGATTAGCAATCTCCGATCACGACGGTAACCTCACACCCCACGCTAATCTCTCTCTCTCTCTCCCTCTCTCCAGGAGGTACAAGCGCGGACGAGACTGCCGGATAGTGAGAGTCACACATACGGAGGACGCTGGCCCGGGAAAACCCCCGCCCCGCCTCGGGAATCCCGCCTCCGCCACGAGTAGACGCCGCCGGCCGTCACGAATCCACCAAACCCCGCACTCATCCACTTATAACCCATTCGCCTCACCCTAGCCACAATAAACCGCCGTTTGCGAACATCCTTCTGTCTCCTGTGGGTCTGTACGCCGCCCTTCCCCGGGCTAATTCCTCACAATATATATATATATATATATATATATATATATATATATATATATATATATATATATATATATATATATATCTTTATGATATTAGAGCTTGAAGATCAGAAGACATTTTGTTCTTGCTCTTTTGAATACTGAATGAGTTTTGACTGGTGCTATAAAATTTTCTTCCACGAAAACACATTCTTGCAGTAATGTGTTTCTGCCAGATTGTCATGAAATCCTTAAATTCTTGCTTATTTATGTAGTTCTGCTTTAGAACTATGTATATACCTTACAGATTGTTCTCTTTCCTCTCAACTGGACGCGGTTTCTTACTCTAATGTAGTCACTAATATCTAAAATATTGGACATTACCTACTTTAAATGCTCAACTTATCAACTTATGATGGATATATGCTTGCTAAATGCTGCCAACTAAGTAATCAATCAAACTCTGAAACGTAGCCTTTTGGTGTATTCCACTCAGACTAGCAATATGGAAATAGGGTTGCGGCAGAATTTTAAGAAACTGTTGTGACTAAGCTTCAGCTAAGTGTATCTTGATGATATCCAGTAAATGAACATTTTTCTTACAGTAACCATCGATGAATCCACATTATAGCTGGGTTTATTTAACAATAAAGTGTTGTATTGTGTTAAATGACCACGCTTGGAGTGTGTAGGGAAGAAAAGAGCTTTTGAGTGTCCTTATTTATCCACATGTTAGCAAAGTGATGAGGTATGGAGCATTCGCAAATGAAATCTTCTGTCAAAAGTGCAGATTTGGAATGAGAATAAAAATTAGAAAGCTATATCTTCCTTATCGCAGAGCTGCCACTCGGCAGAACTGAAAGGACCAGGCGTCAAATCAGAACCACATAAAGGCCAGTAATCTGAGGGGAAATAGGATGTGCAGCGGTGGCGGGAATCCATCAACCAGCTCAAGCAGGGTGCTCTGGGGCTTGGGCGCTGGCATGGGCGCTGGCACAGGCAATGGCGTTTGCAACCAGGGCCTATGTGGGCTTTGAGCTATGCAGAGGCACTTGGCAGCACTAGATCTTCTGGAAAGTGTTCAGCATGTGAGGCTGTGTGAGTTCAGGCTATGAGTGAGCTCTTGATGTAGAGAGGCAGTTTTCCCACAAGAAGGAATAGATGTATTCATGTTTCAGTTATGAGGGAAGAGAGGAAAATATGTAAGGAGTGAGGAGACTACAGAGTGCTGGCCATTTCTTGCTCTTTCTGGGTATGTTTTGAACTGGTGTTGGTAGGAGGCCCAACTGGGGATATGGACGGCGAAAAAGCCAAAACTCCTTATGGGACTGGCAACCTCATGGAGCAGCCTGGGAGATTTAGAGAAAGAGATCTCAAACTGTGCACACACACAGTTTGGACTCAAATTTACTGACTCATGTTAAGAAGTTCTGAAAAGTTTTTTTTTTTGTTTGTTTTGTTTGTTGTTGTTTTTTTCAAAGAAAAAGTTTTTATAGTTTAAACAAAACTATAGAATTAGTAACCTTTCTCTGCCTCTCTATCTAACTCCTTCTTACTCTTGGCCTGACTCCTACACTGCTATTCAGTGTTCAGTCACAAGTGATTCATGGAACTGAATCATCAGCCTTGCAAAACACAGGCGCTGCAAGGTTAGGGGGAAAAAAAACAAAAAAAAATGGTTGACACCATGTGTAAATGTGAATCATAAAAGACACAGGCGCATAAAATGTTAAACGATTCTGTTCACAAGGGTCACACTGATCATTTTCCCAAATGATTCGTTTTGTCACTTGCTCAGATGGCTGAAATGACCTTATGAAATGAACGGAACAGCACGTACAGAGGAGGAGGCTTTAAACAAATTTAACAAGCCACACTGCAAGGTCCCTGAACAAGCAAGAGAAAGAGAGAATTAAAATGAGAAAGAGAGAGAGAGAGAGAGAGAAAGAGAGAGAGAGAGGGAGATAGAGAGAGAGAGAGAGAGAGAGAGACAGAGAAAGAGAGAGAGAGAGAGAGAGAGAGAGAGAGAGAGAGAGAGAGAGAGAGGTGGCACAGTGTGAATTGAACATCATACCGAAATGAAAAAGCCTTTTATTTTAAGAAAGTTATGCATTTACTTTGTGGAGATTCCAAAATATTCCATGAATTTAAAGGAAAAACAGGTGTAAATTAAATGTATGAAATAGCTTCAGCATACAAAAATAACTCAGCACAGAAGTAACGCAACTTGGAGAAATAAAACTGTAACTTCAAAGAGCTGCTGAAGTCACTGTTGAAACACACTGAACACAGGATAAGGTTTAGGATTGTGGCATGAATAGATGATTCAAAATTTCAAACAATGTCAATGGTCAAAACACGATCAGGCATTAAACATCAGACCCAGAGGATACTCCAGAGAGTAGTCAAATGAACAATGTGTCTAAACGAATTCAAGACCAACAGCTATTTGAGCAAGAATCGGCAAGACTTCGCAACAAATGTGACCTTATGTAAACGAAATGAGGATGTGATCGGGAAATTACATTCAGAGGTCACACTAGAACTCTCTGGCAGGGGGAGGAGTAACATCCTGAGCTGGTCTAATTGTTTAATAAGTAAGGTATGAAAACACTTCAGGACGTGTTGTTATATGAAAATACTAACTAATGACGGGGTCATGAGATGCAGCCCACTGTGAAGCAGAGTTACTGTTAATGTCATGATTCCCCTTGAAGCAGCGTGCTCTAAGCGCGGTTCAGAAGAACCGTTCGACCAAGTTCTGCTCACGCCCGAGTTTGCTGACACGCACAGCCAAGTTCTGCTCACGCCCGAGCCTGCTGACACGCACAGCCAAGTTCTGCTCACGCCCGAGCCTGCTGACACGCACAGCCAAGTTCTGCTCACGCCCGAGCCTGCTGACACGCACAGCCAAGTTCTGCTCACGCCCGAGCCTGCTGACACGCACAGCCAAGTTCTGCTCACGCCCGAGCCTGCTGACACGCACAGCCAAGTTCTGCTCACGCCCGAGCCTGCTGACACGCACAGCCAAGTTCTGCTCACGCCCGAGCCTGCTGACACGCACAGCCAAGTTCTGCTCACGCCCAAGCTTCACCTGGTGACCTCAGAGCCTCAGCCTCCCTGTTCAGCTGTGGATGTCGCTCAGCCTCCCCGCTCAGCTGTGGACGTCGCTTAGCCTCCCCGCTCCATGGCGAACATCGTTCCCCCCTCATGCTTCGCGGAGACCCACGCTCCTCTCCCTGGCCTCACGGAGACCCACACTCCTCTCCCTGGCCTTACAGGGGACTTTGCTTCGCTTTCCTGCACTGCTGAGTACAGTGCTTTGTTTCCCTGCTCTGCCGAGGACGTCGCTCTGCCTTCATGCTCCGCCGAGGACTTCGCTCAGCCTGCCTGCCCGGCTGTGGTCGTCACTCCGCTTTCATGCTCCGACGAGGACGTCGCCCTGCTTCCCTGCTCTGCTGAGTACAGCGCTCTGTTTTCCTGTTCAGCCGAGGACGTCGCTCTGCTCTCCTGCTCCGCCGAGGACGTCGCTCTGCCTTCATGCTCCGCCGAGGACTTCGCTCAGTCTGCCTGCCCTGCTGTGAATGTCGCTCTGCTTCCCTGCTCCGCCGAGGACGTCGCTCTGCTTCCCTGCTCCGCCGAGGTCGTCGCTCTGCCTTCATGCTCCGCCGAGGACTTCACTCAGCCTGCCTGCTTGGCTGTGGTCGTCACTCTGCCTCCCCGTTCAGCCAGGGACGTCGTTCCATTTCCCTGTGCCGCCAAGAACACCGTGCAGTTTCCTGGCTCAGCTTGGGACATTCAGCCCAGGGGCCCGGGCCGCCAATGAGAGGGTAGGACTCATGGCACTCCGGGAGAAGTGCCTTTGGGGGGGGGGGGGGGGGGGGGTTCTGTCATGATTCCCCCTTGAAGCAGCGTGCTCTAAGCGCGAATGCGCGAGCGCCTGCTTTTCCATTGTTGACCATAGTGACATCTGGACACGTGTGTTTTGTTTATGTTTCTGTCATGTCTCCTCCCTGTTCTGTCATTGGCTGGGATTTCACGTGTGTCTGTATTGCTCTCAGCTGCTAGCGGTTTAGACGCTGACCATGTCCGCTTATATACCGCGGGCCTCCCAGCACACAACGCGGAAGATTACCATAGAGTTAGTTTAGTTCGTATAGTAGTCATAGTCACGTTCCATGTTTAGAGTTAGCTCGCGCTGGATTATCCGCTTCCAGTTCCTCGTCATAGTTCGTTTCTCGTTTTGTTTATCGACCCTGTTTTCCGTGACCACGACCTAGATTCCAGCCTTGCCCCGTGTATGCCTGTTTGCCAATCGCCTGACCTCTTGCATGTTTGTGGATTACGTTTTGGATCACGTTTTGGATTTGTCTGCCTGTCTCTCTTTTAAATAAACAGCTGTTCATACTGCACTTGCATCCGTCCTATCTCTGCCCCGTCACGATACGTGACCGTTAACGGCTTGAAGTTGATTATTTTCCTTATAACGGTATGACCTGTAATGTTTTATTGCTCTTAGACACAGGAATTTGTCAACAATTATATTATTTATTACTTAAAGGACTACATAGCATACTTTTTTTGATCTGTTTAGAGTATGTTGTAAAACTTTCACAAGACAAATTAGTTTCCCTCACCAGCCTCAGTGAAGCAATGAAGAACCCTCTCTGTCTATCTATCGCTCTCTCAGTATCAGAAAACCACTATTGTCAGAGCTGCTGTTGTAGAAAATCAATATACACCTTCTTACTTTTTTGGTTTATCTGCTGTATATCAATTTTTTCTATATGATTTATCTTTTGTAAATACCCACCATGCACCAAAATTTATATATATATATATATATATATATATATATATATATATATATATATATATAAGAAAATCGAGAACAAAAGTAGGTGTCATCCTACATAACCTTTCTACATACCGTAGGTTTAAATAACCTATAGACCTCCAGACCACACCTCAGCTGAACGATACTTTTCTCCTTGTCCTTTTTTTCTCTCTCCCTTCCCTCCATTTTAACCTCAACTTCATATATCCTTCACTAGAGTTATTATATTCCCCCCTCTCCGCTGCTGTTGTCCAATATGAACATATATTAAAAAGGCAGCATCCCTCATTGCGTTTACACCTCATAATTCCTGCTGCCTCTACTTGCCGGGTTGCCTTGTCACCACGGTACTGGGCCTTAATTACGTTATAAGTCATGTTTGGTACCAAACTGCCACTCTCATATTACTCTGAGGCCTAGAACATGGGGCAAGAAAGAAAGCGATGGAGAGAGATAGAAACGGAAAAGAGAGCATAGAGTCCCTCAACTTATTACTTCATCAACATCTGGATAGATAGAGATATGGTTAGTGTTGCTCCCTGTTCAACTTTATGCTCATGCTTCATCCGGCTTCATGGTGGTGCGATATGAAATATTTAATAGTCAGAGTTTCAAAACTCATAAATGAATTGAGCCACAGTGAACTAATAAAGCGACTCAATCTGTTTTGTAAACCCCTCTTGTGCTGCTCAGAAATTAAAAAAAAAAAAAAGGAAGCAATGTAGAGAACAAAATATATAATAGAGAGTGAGTGGTGAAAAGAAAAGATATGGGCAAGAGAAGGGATGGGAAGAGGACTGCCTTCACAGCTGGAAACATGTAGAATGCTTTTTCCTCCAACCTCTCTATAAAGCTGACGGCTGTGATATTAGGTATGTCTGTGCCATATGCGGTTATTGTGCTGGGAGTCTTTGCCAAGGCACCAAATCCCAGAAAAGCCTTTAATAATCTGTCAGCTGAGGAAGATGCCCCTGCAGACAAGGGCTCCTAATCCATCTGGATCGATGGAGAGCTCAGACGGGGCTCGTCGCTCCCACTGTGTCCATGTGCCAAGGCTGTCTACAGTGCCAGTCTGCACCCCCCTCCCCACCAATCATATACACATCTCATATATGCAGGTTCCAATGAGCAACCTGGAGGTTAATAATGGAAATTATTGAGGCCCATAGAGGGAAGGGTGTGGGAATACAGGGGTCAGCCTATGAACCAGAGATGATGGAGCAACAGATGGAAATGGAGAGTCTGGTGCTCTTGGACATATCAAGAGCAGGGGCCTTATAGTGTTTTCATGGCAACAGACAAGCCAATTATACAGCGGGGGCCAGGGCACATAGAGGCCTACGCTGTCAAACATACAGTGCTAGTTCTGGCAATGGGTATGGCATTACATGCAACATTTAATCGGTGGATGGCATTGCGTGCTATTTTGGACAGTTTCTGAAGCATTGGCACCATTGTTGTTGTTTTTTGTTTATTTGTTGTTTGTTTTCCCCCCAAAAGAAACCGAATTTTGAACTAATTTTAAACCGAGTTACCGAAATTATTGTAACTTTAGCTGAAGCCTGTATTCATAAAAGTGCTTCAAAACTGTGGAACTTAACATTGCTGCATTAAGCAGTCTTGCTTACTGCACTCTTTTATAAAGCATTTGAAAACATCCTTTTAATTTGTCAATTAAATGAAAGTAATACCTCTGTCGTGGTATTTCTAGTTTAATTTTATTTCTATTACTATAGTAGTAGTAGTTGTAGTAGTAATAGTAGTAGAAGTAGTAGTGAAGCCACTAACTCAGTTCAATCCACCACACAGGTGTCAGTCCAGAAAATAATTTTGATATATGTCTTCCTTGTGTCTTGAAGGTGATGGCTTGGGGAGCCAGGAGAATCCTATGGAAATTCTCTTTACTCTATCTAAAAGAATGCCAAAATTTAACATGAACCCACATGCCTTAGGATGCACACATAGGTAATACTCCCTTTTGTTGACACAAGCTGGATGCCTGAGAAGGGGCACTACTCGTGATCAGGCCAGAAGGCTTGTCTCAGGTAAGGCCTCTATAATAGCTGACAGGTTTTAAAATGTCAGAGGGAGTATCTTTGTGCAACATGCCTTTGGCACAGATGTTTTACACAAAGAACCTTCCAGTAGATTCTTCCTGTTGAGAATAGTGTGTTGGTGGCATTTGAAAACACAAAGTAATGGGTGTTTACTATGTCAGGGTTGTTCATTATGGAAATTGTGTCAGGAGAAATGTGTTTTGGTGTGCTGTTGATGAAACAGAGCTTAAATGAGAGAGGGGGGAAAGAAAAAAAAAAACTCTTGCTTTATTAGCACAGGCAACAATGCCTAAATTCTGTCTGCAGAGTGTTGGAGTTAATGAACAGATATGTTTCTTTAAGCCTTTTATGAAGAGAGCAAGATCCATCCATCCATCCATCTGCTATACCGCTTATCCTTCAGGGTCGTGGGGAACCTGGAGCCTATCCCATGGAGCATCAGGCACATGGTGAAGAAAGGAAGATGTTTTATGGCTTTGTCTATAGAAAAAAAACAAATACAAGTAAAAACCAACTGAGTTTCAACAATGTAGACTATACAATTTGTAAAAACATGATAAGATACCATGCTTATTGACTTGTGACCCAAAGATCCTTTTATGCTCAGTTTTACAGAAAATGTAATGCAGTTAGTGGGCCATTGTGATAGATACTGAATTTTCTATCTAGCTAAGTGAAAAGAAATAAAAATCAATTCAATGTATAATGATCAATGGCCTGGTTGAATAGTTGTACTTTCGTTTGCTCGTGGATGACCGAGTTGAATAACAGCTTCTACTAATATTAGCTGAATAGCAGCGAAGAGGATATTGATCAGCACACTGCATTCCACTAGAGGAAGCTTCTGTACCTGCTTAAATGAAAATGCCATCCATAATTGGTTATATATTTGAAGATACTTAGCGATTTAGATCCTGTTCAATCCATGAAATCACTGATTGAACCCTCCTATTTTCTTTGGGGTCAATTTGACCCCATTCAATGTTTAACGTCTGTAAATACTTTTTTTTTTTTTGCTTCGGATTTAATGACTTTTCCTAATTTAATGGGAATAACTCTGTAAACGTAAAATTAACATGATGATATTTTTTCAATGTCATGTACGAATTTTGTAGCATTGGTTTTCTTTGGGGTCAATTTGACCCCAGGCTCTTTTAGCTGTATAAAACATAAGAAATGTAAAAATTTTACACACATTTGTTGTGGTTGTGTTATTGAGGTTATAACATGCTATAACATGCTATAATTTTATAATGCTCACTATAATGTTATATATTCAATATACAGTTGCAATCAAAATTATTCAACCCCCATTGCAAAACATACTTTCAGCTGTTTGCAATGAACAGTTCAAACAAAAGCAATTGAAATATTTCAACACAACAAATGCTTCAAGTGGTTTCCCAAAATTCTATTGAAAATGCAACTTACAATGTCTCCAGTCTCAAAATTATTCAACCCCCTGAATAGAATCCCTCACAACAACACAAATATGCAAAACAGGTTTTGTCTAACGCACACCTGATGCAACTAATCAAGAGCGTCATTAGTTGCACCAGGTGTGCTTGAGCTGGAACACATGAAATACCTGAATTGACTAGGGGTAGAAAATATATTAAATACCTGGATGGGGCAGAAAAAGGAAGCCCTCAATGGCTGCAACTAGATTTCTGAGAAGGCAGGCTGTGAAAAACCCTCGAGCGACTGCAAAAGACCTGCAGCGAGACTTGGTGGCAAGTCTCGCGTGTACTAAACGCAGAAGGTTTCCATGCCAGAACTCCAAGATGTACACCACTACTGACCCAAAAGCACAAGAAAAGTCGTTCAAAATCATATAAATAATCAACAGAAGTTTTCGGATTCTGTTGAGCGATTAAACAAAACTGGAACTTTTTGGCACGACGGATCAACGGTATGTCTGGAGAAGAAGAATAAAGAAAAGACACTCTGTCCACAGTCAAGCATGGTGGAGGCTCGGTGATGCTCTGGGGCTGCTTTGCATCCTCTGGCACTGGAAACCTGCAGCGTGTGAAAGGCAAGATGGATCCATTTAAGTATCAAGAAATCCTAGCAGAAAACCTCATGCTGTCTGTTAGGAAGCTCGTTGGACCTTCCAACAGGACAATGATCCCAAGAATACCTCAAATTCCACCAAGGCTTGGTTCCAGATAATATTTATATAAAGGGCTATTTAAGTAGTCAACAATGACACATAAATTACCTGAGACATAAACTTCATTTAAAAAAAAATAATAAATAAAAAATTCTATTCTGGAGGTTTAAATTACTGGGGTCTGACTCCAGTGGGGATAAAATATTATCAGATTTGATGGTAACAACAATAAAAAAAAATCATCTCTAAAGTTAGGGCTTGCAATTGAATCCCAGTGGTTTTCTGTGGGTTTTATTTTAACATGATACCACACATTTGTACTATATGTCCAAAAGTATATTGATACCTGACCTTCATAACCATATGTGGTTCTTCCACAAACTGTTGCCACAACGATGAAAGCACAGAATTGTACAGAATGTCTTTGTATGATGTAGCATTACAATTTCCCTTCACTGGAACTAAGAGACCCAAACCTGTTTCAGCATGACAATACCCCTTTTCACAAAGCAAGCTCCTTAAATACATGGCTTGCCAAGGGTGGAGTGTCCTGCACAGAACCCTGATCCCAACCCACCTGAACACCTTTGGGATGAATTGGAACACTGACTGAATGCCAGAAATCCTCACACATCATCACTGCCTGACCTCACTAATGCTCTTGTTGCTGAAATCCCCATAGTGGTTTGCCTTCCCAGAAGAGTGGAGGTTATTATAAAACCTAAAAGGGGACTAAATATGGAATGTGATGTTCAAGAAACACATGTGGGTATGATGGTCAGGTGTCTACATACTTTTGGTAATATAGTGTACACTGGCAGTCAAAAGGTTTTAATTACCCTACATTAATGATCTGAATCACTACAATTATACTTTCTCCTTCATATCATTTTTAATTAGTTAGTTATAGTTACATTTATATAGCGCTCTTATAAACACTCAAAGCGATTTAGAACGTATGGGGGAAATCTCCTCAACCCCCACCAGTGTGTAGCATCCACCTGGATGATGCGACAGAAGCCATAGTGTGCTAGAACTCCCACTACACCCCAGCTATTGGTGGAGAGGAGAGGAGAGAGATGTAGCCAATTCAGGGATGGAGATTATTAGGGGGCCATGATAGATAAGGCCCAGTGGGGGAATTTTGCCATGATTATCAGGCAATCATGTGGCCAGCGCAATACATAAAATCATACATAAAAACGACTCCAATTCCGAAAAAGTTGGGACAGTATGGAAAATGCTAATAAAAACAAAGAGGAGTGATTTGTAAATGTACTTTGACTTGCATTTAAACAAAAACATATAAAGACAAGGTATGTGATGTTTTACCTAATCAACTGCATAGTTTTTTGAAGATAAACTTCAAAGTTTAAAATTGATGCATGCAATACGTTCCAAAAATGTTGGGACACGAGCAATTTAGGACTAATAGCGATGTGACAAGATGAAATAAGAAGGTGATGTGAAACAGGTGAGGCAATCGTCTAATCATAGTATATAAGGAGCCCCCAAAAAAGGCCTAGTCCTCCAAGAGCAAGGATGGATCGAGGCTCGCCAATCTGCCAACAGATGTGTCAGTGAATAATCCAACATTTTGAGAACAACATTCCACATCTTGACATGACACATCTTCACCTTCTACAGTGAGCAATATAATTAAAAGATTCAAGGAATCTAGTCCTGCTGGGGCCATGTGTGTGGAGTTTGCATGTTCTCCCCGTGTTGCGGGGTTTCCTCCGGGTACTCCGGTTTCCTCCCCCAGTCCAAAGACATGCATGGTAGGTTGATTGGCATGTCTAAAGTGATGTAGTGTATGAATGGGTGTGTGAGTGTGTATGTGATTGTGCCCAGCGATGGACTGGCACCCTGTCCAGGGTATACCCCGCCTTGTGCCCGATGCTCCCTGGGATAGGCTCCAGGTTTCCCGTGACCCTGAAAAGGAGTAAGTGGTTGAAGATGGATAGATGGATGGATGGATTCAAGGAATGTTTTAAATCTCGGTGCATAAAGGGCATAAAGGGCAAGGCCGAAAACCACTTCTGAATGCGCCTGATCTCTGATCCCTCAGACGTCACTGTCTAAAAACCATCATGAGTCTGTAATGGGTATCCTGACATGGGCTTGGGAATACTTTGGTAAGCCTTTGGGAGTCAACACCATTTGACGCTGCATCCACAGATTCAAGTTAAGGCTTTACTATGCAACGCTGAAGCCATACATCAACACTGTTCAGAAGCACCTGTCCAGAAACATTCCATCCCTAACCCTTATTCTATTCTTGAATTTCCCCATTTCTTCTAGTTCTGCTTCATTCATGCATCACACCTCCTCTTACTTTTCACCCATTATCGACCTCTTATCTTCTCTGATTTTCCTTTCTCTCACTCCTATTTTGTCTCCCTTCATGCTTGGTCATCAGATCCAGCTCCTTTCACCATGACATTGCTGGGGTGCGACACTGCAGCTGACCCCAAGAAGAACAACCTGAATAAACAACTGTGCTCTTTTTTTAACAAACATATTCGTTCACAGACAGCTCTGTGGTTTACGTCTCCTCTCTAACACATCATAAGCTTCCCCTCCTTTACCCTCCACCATGCTCTATTTCATCCTGCTCTCTCTCTCCCTCTCTCTCTCTCTCTCTCTCTCTCTCGTCTGCACCTTTCTAACCCTGACCCACTCTCTCGTGTGACGTGAGTGGGAGTTTTGTGTTGAGTACTGTATTTACTGATGACAAGCTGCCATCGCCGGTGCGCTCTGGCCTGCACAGGGTACTTTATCTGCTCGCAACAATTAGCTATGATGCATGTCAGGATTGGTACTAAAAATATTTCAGAAATGCACTCTTTCTCGCTCCCTCTTTCTCGCTCGCTCACTCAAACACACACATACACACACACAAACACACACACTGTCAAAAGGTGTTGTTTTGTAAGGATAACTCTTTCAGGCTGGCGTCAGATTGGATATGGCTGTTTGGGGTGAGGGTCAATGCCTCTCCACTGCTGTGTTTATTCGTGTTTCCAAACAAAATAACAAACCTCTCTACCACCTTCTAACAGATCAGCTCAACAGTGAATGAAATACTGTACTGTATACAGATGTGTTCTGTAAGAGCTATGAGCTATGAATATGTTAATACCACTTTATAATGTATTCACAAAGCATTGCACACTTTGTTATAAGTATATATGAAAATGCATTGCACTGTATAATAATGCTTATTATGCATTATGAAGTAGTAGTCTTTTTGTACACATTATCATTCTAATAGGAAAGAAATTCATTTTGATTAGTCTATTAGTCTAATAGTCTATTATTATTGACAGTTCCAGCATAGTTGACTTTATCTTTCAGTGTTTTAATAGTCGTTTTTGACTTGATTAAATTATGAGACATGTGGGACTTTAAATCATACTAAAATGTTTGGTAACACTTTCTCATATGGTCATGAGAATGATAATACCAATTTATAATGCATTCACAAGGCATTAAACACATTCTTATAATCATTTATGGAAATGCATGACATGTGATATATCCCTAAGCCCTAATTTGCATAGTGCATTATGAGAAGAATGACATTATAATGTGTTATATGCATTACTTTAATGCATTATAAACAATTCTACAACTATAATGCCTTCTCATAAATACTACTACTACTACTACTACTACTACTACTACTAATAATAATAATAATAATAATAATAATAATAATAATAATAATAATAATTATTATAATGTGTATAACACCTTATGCATGCATTATAACATGTTATGAATGTATGAATGAGTAATTATACATAGGACCTTCATAGAAACTGTAACCAAAAGTTTCACTTTATGTCCTTATTGCTCACAAATACTACTTATAGATGATTATAAATGTAATAATTTAAATGAAATGCCTACAAAAAGGAAATCTCCCAGGACATGGCTGATTATGCAGCTATGTATACAGTAATATATGCAGTTCATAATGTATGAATAACCATTGTTATAAAGTGCAGTGCATTTTCATAAGCTTTTATAACATGAATAATTATTTCTAAATGTTTTATGACACGTTATGAATGTAGATTATTGTAGATTTGTTGCATAAAGTGTGTTACAACAATACAAATAGTATAATGCATTATGTAGATCAGGAATGTTCCACAGCTGTAGCATTTTACTTCACTTTCCTCCCCAAGCGGACAATATGGCTGACAAAGAACAGCCAGCTTGCCTTTCTAATGCCAACGTCGCTATTTTAAGTTGTCCTACTATAAAGTAACCCAAATTACACTCACTCCGGCTTGTGTGCATTGTTATGTGGCCCATATAGAACCCTGTCCTGTTATGACAAACACACAGAACACTGATAATGCTGAATATTGCACTACAGTGTTATAGAGCTAACCTTTCACCATACACTGCCCTGTCAATCACACACTGGGATCTACTGCAAAGGTTACAGGGATTACAGGGTCTTGCTTTAGTGTCCTGCTTACACACCCACACACACACACACACACACACACACACACACACACACACACACACACACACACAATAAAATAATATGAAACATATAATAATAGAACACAGACCATGATAGTAATAATAATGCACACACAGATTTATGTAATCATAAGCATACACACACACACACACACACACACACACACACACACACACACACACACACACACACACACACACACACACACAATATATTAATATATAAACATATAATAATTTAGGCACACATAATACAATAGTATATACCCATGTAATAATAATACAAACAGACACGTAGAAACACACGCATATGATTATACAATCATATTAGAGCTGCAACAACCAATCGATAAAATCCATAATAATCGACTATGAAAATCGTTGTCAACAAATCTCATTATGGATTAGTCGATCTGGGCAGCACGGGGTATGTTTACTCACTACATTACTTCTCTGAAAATACGCTTCAGAGAGTAAATACTAACGTTGTGTCCAAATGACATGCTATATACTTACACTATGCATTATATACTCTACCATCTAGTGTGTGGATTTTAGAAAGGTAATATCATCTCAAATAGAGCACTACCCTTTTTTTTTTTTTTTTTTTTTCTTTTTAACTCACCAGAACTATAAGCCACTTCCTGTTCAGTGGTGCATGATGTCATACGCACATAATGTGACACCACTAGCTTTAGCCTTTACCCAGAGTCACCGACAATGACTTACTTCAGTTTACTGTTTGTCAACGTTACCTTTTATTCTTTTATTCCCAACATGACCTCAGTCAACATCAGACAGAGGTGAAATCGTCACATGACTGAGGAAGAAAGTGTGCGACCTCCAAGTCCTCTAAGTCAGGGAGCATTTTATATTAAACCTCGCTGAGGAGATCAAACTTTATAAAGTGGAGTTTGTGTAGCGCGGAAGCACGACGGTGATGCTGTCGTGAGTTGCTTAAAAGGTTTATAGTCATTATATGCTGTATCAGTGTAACTTCTGTCGTTTATTATAACGGAAGTGATGTGTTAGTAACGAGGACGCGTAGCTCCGCACACGCGGTGTTGTAGATGCGCTAATACACAGTGCAGCATGAGTAAGATCTGTAATGTCTAATGAAAACATTATGTTCAAAAGTAAACAGGTATTAAAATAATATGTCTAAAGGCAGCGAGTAACAGAAAGCATTTATGCATTATTTTTATGGATGCACAAAAAGCACGGAATTAAACTACAGTCCTGAATGATTAATATATATTCTGGTGTGTGTCTGTGTGTATTGGTTCTTTTCAGTCTTATATAATTGGACAAACAGTTGTGTAAAGTTTTAATCTGTAGTTTATATTTGTAACACTTGTGGATTTTATTTTAAATAATTATTTTAAAAAATGTTACTGAAAGTTATTGCCCCCCCCAAAAGATGAATCAATTAATCGAAAAAAGAAATCAATCAATCAATTAATTAATTAATTAAAAAATATAATCGGCCAACTAATCGATTGTGAAAATAATCTTTAGTTGCAGCCCTACACACACGCACACTAATGTCTCATCAGCTCAAGTGCTGTCCGAGTTGAACATAAGATCAGGGCTGAATGCAAATTGTGTACTCTTAAGGCGTATATGTGATAAGTGCAGAACTGCATGTTTTGTTGTGTGTATATTAAACATACATTTGAAATAGTGTCGAGATGTGGAAGTTTTATTCATAGCTCGGGGCAGTGGGCTTCATGTGCAAGCATGGATCCTGATTATTTTTGAATAATCACTCCATTACAAGCAGCTGCCTCCAAGGCACCCTGTATTCCCTCCAAATAAACCCGTTTTCTCAGGGCAGTATTATTCATTTATTTATATATATATATTTTTTCATGAAGTGTAATATGTAATTTCTTCAGGCTTTGACAATAAAAAGAATTTCCGGCATGCTGAGCACGTGTAATGAATATGAGATAATTTTACTGAGCATTCCGAATAAACATTGTCGGTTGCTAAACAACTATTTTCCAAGTCTTTGAGTGTAAAGCAGTGTTTTAAATGCCTGCATAATTAGCATCCGGAACTGCACGAGTGTGGGTTTGCATCAGTGGCAGATCCTGCGGGGACAGGTGAACTCGTGTCCACACACCATACATTATGTGCTTTAATATAAATACTGAATAATGCATTTTCCATTTCCTACATGTCACAGTGGCAGCGAAATTACCTTTGAAAACTATCTTTATGTTCAGCCCAGGATCTGAGCATTTCAGTTTTATAGCCAAATCCGGAGCAGGGAGATGATTACAGAAACATAAAAGTACGGCGGATAAGACTTTTTTCCTTCATGTCTGACAGCTCTGTTAATGCAAAATAAGTAAATAAATAAATCCAAAGAAGCCTTGGGAAATACAGTGTACCGATGTGTAAGTTTGTATTTGTTTTGTGTTTAAATTCCTCTTCCCTTATCTCTCATGAATAAGAGTCAAAAGCTTTATTCACTCTTACTATCAGCCCTTAATGTTAGAATACTGCAGAGACTGCAGAGCTTTAGACTTATAAATATTTATTTACAAACACTGGATTATGTCTTCGAGGTTTTCTCAGGATTTAAAAATTCTGTTCGTTGGTCACCTGCCTCTTGGGTGGGCAAATCAGAAATTTAAGTTAAAGCGACATTATGGTACCGAGGCCCATGTTTTTTTGCTCATAAACCTAACTGATTAAGTAAGGAATAACACATAACAGCCTGTGCTGTTATATTAAATTAATCCATGCCGGGATACAACCCTATTACCCCCAGAAGTGTTTTATTCAGATTTTATTTTATTTTTTATTGTGTAGGTTTGTTCAAGCAATATAAATTAAGCATGGTAGCTAACTAGCAAGCTAAAGTTGATGCAGTAAATTATTAGCTAGCAAGCCAACTTCACTGTAGTTATATGGACCAGTTATATGGATGGACCAGTTTTCCTTCCTAATTGTCTGTAACCACAAATGTCAACCCACAACAGCACAATGTGACATCGTAGAAAACAGATACAGATAATGTAACATAATAATGTAATAAATGGCATTGTTCAGCATTTCAGCTATGAGCTGAAGCGTTGTGTATTCATATTGTATGTAGAGAATCTGCATGGCTAGCATCTTTATTTTCTCTCAATATGTTTAAAACCACGACATGATCATGTGTTGTGCTAAATCACAACTTTGTGCTGCACTTTATTTTGGTTTTAGCAGTGTTTCCACTCCCCTGTATATTCCTGTATTAATCTATATTTGCTTGTGTTTTCTCATTTGTAAGTCGTTTTGGATAAAAGCATCTGCTAAATGAATAAATGTAAATGTAAATGTCCTGATTCTGGAAAAAAATTGCATACTGCATACATGCTAGTGAATGTGTGTAGTAGAAACAGTTCTAGCTTGGCCTGATGTGCGTAGATCTGAAATAGTGAGATTCGGAACGAGTAGTGCATGTTATAGTTACAGCATGCTCTGTGAAGCATATTACAACCCCCCCCCCCCCCCCCCCCCCCCACACACACACACACACACAATAATACCTGAAACAATACTTACTTAAACTTGACATTTATAACACTTAATACTTGAGTTAAGGCATGATGAGTGAAGGCATGTACTAGTCGTGAACTAATGAAGAGCTAAACTTAACTATGACATGAGTCTTATAAATTCATGTGTGAATAATAATCACATGTGTTAGCTAATGTATTAATTAACACAAAGGGGTTAAACTAAAGCAAATTTCACCTTTATGGGCAAAGGAGCAGCGTCCCGGGCCCTAACACCACGAGCACGTACTAGCACTTGAGTGGAATTTGAAGAGAAATGGATGGAGAATGACGCAAAATGGGTTGAAATGAAATTATTGGTGTTTTATTATTAGTGTGTCTTTCTACGTTCGATGAAGAGGATCAATGTAAATTATGGAAGTAATCCAGCGCCATCCAATGATGTTTGTGTACACAGCTGCATATAACGAATTAAACAATATGAAATTATGCATGTTTGCTTTAGCTTACCCCTACGTATTAATTAATACATTAACTAACATGTACTAACATGTACTTAACATGGCCATTATTTACGAATGAATTCACAAGACCAGCTCTTCATTAGTTTGTGATTAGTACATGCCTTAATTCATCGTTAGAATTCATAATACATAATAAATATAGCCATAAAGTGGAATACATTTTCATAAATAAATACAACAATCTGTATAATGCCTTATGAAGGCATTATAACATGATATGAATGGGTTTGTTGTTTGTTATAGATTTGTTCTTATAGTTGATGTGGAAGTGGATTAAACTCTCTTTGAATATGATTAATGTGTTTGTATAATGTATTATTTCACCATGGTGACGCAGACACCTACACGGAAGGAAATATAAGTAATGTGATGGCTATATAAAGGACCTCATATTTTTTTTCAGATGTTTAATATGCATATTAAATGAAAAAAAAAAAAAAAAAAAAAAAAAAAGCAACCAACAGGAAAATGGCCAGACATGTAAAATGCTTTCTTAGATGTTAAGACGTGTGATTCTCCAGAGATGGAGAACTCCATCCATTTCTTCCAAATGGTGTCTGAGATTAGCCTGGCATTACTTCTGTGCTTTTTTTTTTCTGCCTAGAGCCATCACTGGCCATCTTGTACAGATTTAGATCAGCGAGAAAAGCGTGAGAGGGAGGGCAGGAGGGAGGGCAGGAAGGAGGGAGGCTTTTGGCTGGGGATGAACTGACAGGTTATTACCAGCTTTGTGGAGGATTAGTCCATAAAAGCCCCCGCAGCCCTGCGGCTAGCCTGGCCAGAATCACATAAATAAGATAAAATAATCTGTATATAATGGACTGGAGCAGGGCTACACCCACAGCATCCACACACGCACACACACACACACACACACAGCATGCGCACACACACACACACACACACACAGAAAAACACACACACACACATTAAAAAAACCTCCGTAAAAGAACAATGTATGTGATGAGAAGACATTAAATCTTCTCTGCTCTAATTTCTATTGTTTCAGATTAACTGCTACAATCCTGAGATGAAAACCAGTCCTGGGAAATAATGACACACATTTCACATGTGATCACGTGTTTATAGTTTTATAGTAAGTAGTAATTTATAATATGTATGTAGTTTATAGTTACATGTAATGTTGTGGAAGGTCCTGTTATCATTTAAGTTATAGTAACAATAAACAGTTGTATTAGAAGGAATTAATAATAAATGAATATTAACCTAATCGAATGTGAAACCCTGCTGTTATACAAAAATAACGCACAGTGTCTGACCAATCAGATTCAAGAATTCAACCGTGCTATTGTATAATGAAACTGAAAATAAATTCATCATTTGGAAAATAAAAAAACAAATAATTTACGAAGAACTATGAAGAGCTATGAAGAAATAATATGGAAAGAAATTATTCCTACACATAAAAATAAAACCAAATGCAAGTCATCCATCCATTTTTTGTACCGTTTATCCTACACAAGGATGCAGAGGAGGCTGAAACTTATCCCAGGGCACAAGGCGTGGGACACCCTGAATGGGGTGCCAACCCATCGCAGGGCACAATCACTCACACATGGAAATGCCAATCAGCCTACAGTACATCACATGTCCTTGGACTAGGGGACGAAACTGAGGTACCTGGAGGAAACCCCCAAAGCACGGGGAGAACATGCAAATTCCACGCACACAGGGTGGAGGCGGGAAGACAAACTACTAAGCCACTGTTCTCCCCCATGCAATTCATCTGAGAAAGAAAAAACATCATGAACAAAATAACACATGAAAAAAATATCAAAATTATTGAACACACAGATAAACAAAAAAACAATGAAAATTAGAGATGGTACTGATCTGATACACATGCTTGATCTTGGAAAGAAATTGTCAATCAATCTTGGAATGAAACAAATTTGATCTGATCTTGTAACAAATGGAAATTGAATTTGCAAAAGATTTTTTATTTATTTTTGGAACAGTAAGTGTTCACTTATAAATTGACTTGATTGTATTTTTTTACTTTATTGTATTTTTAACGATTGATTTGTATTATAGGTATACTTTATACTTTAATATATCTATTATATCTGCAATGTAAGGGATAGTTCTATGGAAGCATAAGTCGTGTTTTTAGCTGTGTATTTTACAGTGCTTCAGTTACAGTAATAGAATCATTTTAAAGCTTAATAGTTTTTAAAGAAATAAAATATCAGATGGATAACAATTTCAGCTGATACTCAAGGTTTCTGTAGAGGAATTGGGCATATATAGGTATATATGTACGGGCAGTAACTTCACGGGTTTCAGCTTCCCCTGTAACAAAGTGAAAACTTCTTCCTTTGTATGCTGATGCGAGACATCATTCTCCTGAATTGCACCAGGTGTTAAATCTAAATGCCACTACAGTAATTTCACCAGCTGACACCATGCACTATATCATCTGTACAGGGAGCAGCAGGTGTTGGAGCAATGATTCACACACACACACACACACACACACACACACACACACACACACACACACACACACACACACACACACATATAAAGGTACTAAGATAGTATATGATTTATGCATACCACTGGAGAAGAACTGTAGTTATTGAGATTTTCTAGAAGGAATAAATCTCTGATACTATCATCAAATTCTGTATTTTCTATAATCATTATATCTGTACTTATGTAAGGGATCAATTTTGATGGTTCATGCTGTTATAGGAAAATATTCCATGAATGATGGTTGATAATTTTCCAATAATCGTTATTTTCCAGTATTTCCCACTTATCCCCAAGTAATTAACCAACGGTTAGGATTTTTGATTACTGAAAAACAACACGTCATGCTTTTTATCCATTTAAAGTTACATTTAATGTTGTGGATCAACTGTGAAACAAGTTAGTCCCTAATAATGCTTATATCATAGCAGCTATAAACACTAGTTTCCTCATCAGCCTCTTCTCTCTCTCTCTCTCTCTCTCTCTCTCTCTCTCTCTCTCTCTCTCTCTCTCTCTCTCTCTCTCTCTCTCTAACAGCTTGTCCTGTTAGCGAGAAACTGGAAAGCGCAACACCCTCTGTCCTGAAGACTTTAGTGTGGCAGAAAATGTGGCAGAAGGGGGGGGGATTCAATATTAAAAGTAACAGTCAGTATCTGGTCTCCAGCTGCTTTAAGTACTATAGTGCATCTCATCCTCATGGACTGCACTATGATGGTCAGTTCTTGCTGTGAGATGTTCCCTCACTCTTCCACCAAGGCATCTGCTAGTTCTCGATCTGGAGGGACACACGGTTACGTGTAATTTTTGACTTCAAGGACGATCAGCTGCCCTTCCTGTCTCCCTGTGGCACTGTCTTAGGCGGCTTACATTACGGACATTGCAGTTTATTGCTCTGGCCACATCTGCAGTCCTCATGCCTCCCTGCAGCAGGTCTATGGCATGTTCACGAGAACATGCCATAGACCATGAGTCAGTAGAATGGTCTCTTTAGTGTCCTTACTTATTGTAACTGTGACATTAATTGCCTACGGCTTGTAAACTGTTAGTCTTAAGGACTGTTCCACAGGTGCATGTGCAATAATTGTTTATGGTTCGTTGAACAAGTATGAAAAACATTGTTTAAACCCTTTCCAATAAAGATCTGTATAGCTTATTTGGATTTTACAAAATTATCTTTAAAATACAGTCTCCTGAAAAAGGCGCGTTTCTTTTTTTGCTGAGTGTATATATATATATATATATATATATATATATATATATATATATATATATATATATATATATATATATATATATATATATATATATATGTGTGTCTGTGTGTGTGTGTGTGTGTGTGTGTGTGTGTGTGTGTGTGTGTGTGTGTGTTTAAATTACTGTCAGAGCTGCTCCTATGGAAAATTAATCCACACCTTCTGGCCAATGTTGAACTGAGAATTCAGCATTGCTGTTGAACAGTATAAAGCAGATTATGAGCTTCATTATTGAAGTTTATAAAATCCTTACAAGGAATCCTCACCAACTTATAAATCACAGTTGTAATGACTTATGAATATAGCCTTCATACAAAGTGTTACTATAAGCCCTTTGATGAAAATTCTCCACTCTCATTTTTTTTCTCTCTCTCAAAGTAAGACCTCTCTTGGGTTTGAATTGCATTGGAATTGACCCAAAACTATAAACACGGAATATGAACACATGGATCATTTTGCTGTGTAAAAGATCAGGGTTTTTTTGTATAAAACTGCCACGTTATAATATTGTTATTATATGTTATTGTCATGTTATTATATTAGTGTCATTATACTTTAGCTACAGTGAAGATACAGACTGATTTTCTCCCTTGGTTTTGCTGACATACCTCCATAAGGCCATTCTGTGAAATATACTGCTTGTATATTCCTGTGGATTATGCCTACCACTGCTTATTTGTTATTATAGTATAATTTACTACCTTACATCTCCTATTTACTGCCCAAAATGCCCTCTTCACTTTCACTTGAATTAAAAAAAAAAAAAAAAAAGCAAAACAAACAAATAAAAAAAAAACTGGATGTGTGTGCAGTTTCACTCCCTCAGGACACTGTTTTGTGCTGTACACTGTAGATTTGTAGATTGTAATAAGTCAGCATAGAGAGATCTGCATCATACTCTAACATGCATTTGCAAGTCAATTTATTGTTGGATGTAGATGGGAAAATTGCAGATCCTAGACAGACCTGATTGTTTCACTTGGGTTTCAGCATAGGAGCTGATAAATTCATTATATGACCTGTATGGTATTGTGTATTTACACTACAGTGTATATCTAAAAGTATGTGTACACCTGACCTTCACACTCATATGTGTTTGTTGAACATCCCATTCCAAATGTATTCATTCCAATCCTTTGTTCGAGTTCACTCGAGTTCTTTCACTCCAACCTTGGTAAACCAAGTCTTCATGGAGCTTGCTTTGTGCACAGGGGCATTGTTATGCTGGAACAGATGTGGGCCTCTTCGTTCCATCGAAGAGAAATTGTAATGTTACAACATACGAAGACATTCTGTACAATTGTGTGTTTCCAACTTTGTGGAAACAGTTTGGGGTAAAACCCCATGGGTCACACCACATGGGTGTTATGATCAGGTGTCCACATACTTTTGGCCACATAGTGTATGTTACAGCAGAACATAAGACATCCATATAATATGGATGCGTTAATAAGATGGTCCATATAATAAGATGCGTTTAAGTATGATTTCACACTCTCTTGAAACATTAATCGTATCACTAAGGTCATAGTTGCTTCATTCTAGCATCTGCTTACCCTTAAATATGATAAAGGGAGAAAATTGTGTTTACGAATTTCATTTATTTACTACCTCACCTATTCTGCTGGCAAATGTTAAAGAATTATAAATTTATAGTAAAACATGAGTTGTTTATCATCATCATCCACATCAGACTCTGTCTCATAACCCGAGGTAGACGTCACTCACAAAATTTAAAACCGAGTCTCATCATCTGTTCATGCTAACAACATCAATGGAGAATTTATTATTATTTTTTTTTTTAAATCACTGATTCATTTCATCAGTTCTCTTTTTTATTGATGCCATTTTTTAGTAGGTCATTAAAAAAAAAAAAAAATGAAGACACTGCTTGATCTGTCTGTGTATAAGAACTCTTCTCTGTTATGATGCTGTGACGAATTAATTTGATAGTCCATATCTGATTACAAACTGAACTGATTAGGCTTATGTTAGTTTTGCTATGGCACATAACTACCACACAACTTGATCAAACCATGACAATCTAGCAAGACTGTAGACATCTTCAGGCAGACTGACTGTTTTTACCACTCACACTGAGGTAGGCAGACACCAAGGCAAGATTAGAAAATAGCCTAAACAAAAGCATGTTCTTTCGGTAAATTGTGTTTACAACATTTTGGGCAGATCCATTTTTCCATCAGGCATAACAGCATCCACCATCTCAGACCTCCAGACAATTCTTGACATCAAACATCTGTAACATGAAGGAGCAATCTCAGTGGATTTGTGGGAAAAATAGACAGTTGAGTGCAAATTGTGCATTCCCTAGGAATTAAAATACTATGCTGTATACTTTCAAAGAAAATGGTTACATTTAGAACCTTTAAATGTTCTTCAGGTGTCCCTCTGGAGGAACTACTAAATGTGCACAGTATAACCCTACAAAAGGGTGCTCTCATAAAAGATAGAAAGATAGAAAGATAAAACTCAAACCCAAACTAGAACCCTTTTGGGAAATAAGAACCCTAAACTCGTAGTCCTATTAGTCAGAGAACCTTTAACACATTTTTTTAAAGATTCACAGGAATGCACATGAGCGTAAATCACAAATGGATAAATATCATGTGACGAGTCATGGTCTTTGTTGCAATTTTGTTTATATAACAATAAACTGTCCTCCATCTTATAGGTCCTGTGAATTATTTATCAGATAAGCTTGAACCCATAAATGATAGGTTTTTACAATGACAGTACTGTTTATGTAACTGTTCAGTTATAAGTTAACTAAAGTTTATAATAATAATAAATAAATAAATAAATAACTGTCTGAAATTCTTCTTTCTTTGCTGTTTTATAACGTTATGTCTATCCCTGTTGCTTCATTACAGAGTTTTCACACTAACACCTTTCCATCGTGACCTCTGCATTCCACTCAGATTCCACTCAGATGTCTTACTTTTCTATTATACGCAGAAGCCATAGAGAATGTCACAAATTCATTCAAGTCATGGACTTGACAGTTTAGCAGAAATTTCACAACACGGCTTCCTTTAGTGTCTCACTGATATTACATAAAAAAAAAATATGAAAATGTGAAGACATTTTAAACACATGTAAAGTGTCCTTCACATCAGTGTGCATGTCTCAGGTTAAAAAAAAAAAAAAAAAAAAAAAATTGTAATAAAACCTAGGTGCGCTGCTTAAACTGCGTTTTGCCTGCTCTAGCCCAGAATAACTGGATTTTTACTTGAGACACTATATAAATATTAAAATACTTCAGAGAAATCCTATTGTGCAGTAATGTGTGAACCCATTTAACATTTCATGCTTGAAATATAACTTCCCATGACTCATCCTGTATAAATTATGAGCAATGTACACTTCAGTCTCACCACATTCACCACATTGAATGTTTGGAATAATCCACAGGATTATGTCAACAGGATGTGGCATCATACACATTTCCTGAAGATCATGGGAAGAAGAAAAATATGTTATCTTATTATGTTTAGTGATAATGTGATGTTGACTGATGAGTCTTTTTTTTTTTTTTTTTCTTTAAATACACCCCTGTACAACCTTGCTATCCAAACGGTCGCTTTTATTTAATTCATCAAATGTTGAACGACTGGGCTAGATTTGAGAGCTAGTTTTCTTGTAAATAACCAGAATGAAATCTAATCAATGTATGCAAACAAATACAATGTGTAAGTGTAAGATACTGTACCAAACCTGTTAACCTATAGTAGCCTATATGTCATATTGTCAGATTTTTTTAAACATTTTATTTCAGACTATGTCATTAATGTTTTCCCGCAGCACCAAAATCTATGATCACGAGCCACTGTTGCATTTAATCACTGTTCTCTTTTCATCTTTGAAGCCTAGCACTCGCTCTTCTTAATAAAACAATCTTATTGGCTGATCTGAAGTTAAAGCAGATCTTTGTAACATGCCACATCACCAGCAGCCTTGAGTAGAAGATTTGTTTGTGTAGACTCAGTCAGTGAGCAGTCTTATTGCTTCCCAGCTTATCTGAGGCTCTGAATGGCATGAAGGCACATTAATATGAAACCCTTTTTTTCTGTAGCTTATCATGGTTATAGAGATTGATTAATTCTTCTCATCATTCCTCTGGTACTTTCTCTACTTTCTGACTTTTGTAATATTTGCATAAACCAGAGGCTAGCGATGGACGGCCGTCATCTGCCTGTGTAATCTGGCGATGAGCGAACACAGCCTACGCAGTAGCATATCTAAGCTCTTATTAGCATATTTTTGTCTTTGATTTTTTTTTTTTTGCTACACTGATGGGACTTTGTTAATTAAATGTTGAATTACTGTGCATATCTAAAAACTTTTTTCTTTTCAAAAATCGCTCTGAACTTGTCAGATGCTTCCTTCACTTCATGAAACTGCTTGCTGTTCTCTCTGGAAGGGAATTATTTGTGGATGTTGTGGATGAATTCTACGTGTAGAGGCCAATACAGCGTCACATATAGCAATTTCTGAAAATTCTACTGATACTGTACCTATGATAGCAATACATTCGTGTTTGCAAGCTGTGTTTTGAACAATAACTTTACAACGATCGAGTCCTTCCATTTTGTGTGAAATTTCATAAATATTAAAATACATAAATGCTGAAATTTGATTGAGGAGCAGGGTATGAATGAGGATTTCTGTATACGGTAGCTACTTACCAAAACACTCATCAATCTTAATCAGCAACACAGAGCTAAGAGCACGAAACACACTATGAATTTCATACATTTTATTGCATCATATTTCCAGGGAGGCTTTGCTAACCCAGTTCTTTGTCCAACCACCTGAGGTGCTTTTTTTCAGTGACTTAGACACGGTGTCACTGCTTTCAAAAACAATAAAAAATAAATAAAAAATAAAAAATCTAAGCCCAAACAAGCTTCAGTATCAGCAGTTGCTTTTGAATGTGAAACCTGGAACAATTACCAAACATGTAGCATGTAGCATTTTAACGTTCAGTACGTTAAAAAAGAAAAAAAAAAAAAAAAAAAAAAAACAGGGGATTATGAAAGATTTGATATTTACATAGTTCTGACATAGTTCTTCATACATAATTTAACATTTATACCTATCATGTTTGCATTCATGAAACGTAAATATAAAACTATTTTTCCTTCTTGAAGTTAATAAAACATATAGCTCATTAGATTCTCGCTTTCCCATGCTAGAATTTACAAAAAAAAAAAAAAAATCTAAAATTACAGCTTCATCTCTAACTGTTGCAATGTCCTGGGACTTGAGACTCCTTCCAAACAATGCTAAATAAATATCTCCTCACAGAAAACTGATCCATATAATGGATTATTCACATTCCTGTTTAAGTTTCAGTATAGAAATGATAACAGGTTCGAATGAGTGCAGTAATATAAACCCTGCAGTGCTGTTGTAGAAAAAAAAAAAAAAACAACAACAACAAAAAAAAACACTTTCTTGACTTTCAGAATTGAGAATTCAACAGTGCTGTGGTATAATATCATATAATGAATTTTATGAAGTTAATTTATTCATGAGTGCTCGTTATTTTTGGCTCAAATTCTGTCAATACCATCTGACTGAGTGCCATGCTGGCTCCTGCTGTGGAGATTGACTGGCTTTGTGTTGCTCGCGGGTCTAATAGAGAACTTCTTTTTTTTTTCTCTGTTTAAAACGGATAATTTCAGTGTTTCAGTGTTTGCTTGTGTAGCAGAAGTGATGGGATGAATTGTTAAGAACAAGCCCACAGTAAGCTGGAGACTGCCAGTGTGCTTCATTTACTTCCTTGAGTGACTTATTACTTAATCCAGTGAAGCATTGCCATCTGTTGAACATTTAAGTACATTTTAGGTGCAGCTCAGCTGGTAGAGGTGCTGGTGAGTGGACTGCAGTCGTAAAGATTGCTGTGGTCGACTCATCAGAGAAAAAAAATGTTATGGTTGCATCTTTGCAAGTCTTTGTGGCATTCTAGGAAAACCCTTTAGATGTTAGTGTGGTTGAATTCTTTAAAAAAAAAAAAAAAAAAAAAAAAAAAAAACCCAGCCAAAATTGCAGTTTTCTTCTATAACATATTTTAACACCTCAGATTTACTATTGCTGCACGTTTTCTCCTTCAAACCTCGATTTTTAAATATCCTGGATAGCACCATGGTGCAGGCTACAATAGGGCACAAAACACAGAAAGAGCCTTGATGGGATTTGAGTTCATCGAAGGACATCAGAAATATTCATTCACACCTAGAGGGAATTTATCCACCAACCAGCATGTATTTGGGGGAGGTTGGAGAACAATGGAGGAACTTGGGCTCAGGATTGAATCCCAAGTCCCTGGACCTGTTGGTCGCAATGCTACCTGTGAAGACCTATTGGGCAGCTACTCTACGTGATAACGATTAAAATATATTGGTCAGGGGTTACTTAATCATTACTTAATCATTACCACCACTGGCTGTGGCTCTTCTTCACCTTTAAGTGCTTTATCCTAGTCAGGGTTGCAGTGGATCTGGAGGCATTCCAAGGTATACACCATTGAAGGGATGCCAGGGAGTATTCCTGCACTGCTGCCATCAAGCGCTGTCCCAGGGGCAATAGCCAATCCACAATGCTTTTAGGAAGTAGGAAAAAACTCATGTGGCATGGATAGAACAGGTTCAACCCTGGACCTGGGAGCTGTGAGACAGCAACACTAAAGGCTGAGCACCAGTCCTTAATGACTACCTCTGAATTCGATTTTTTAAATCCTTATCCATTCACAGATAATGCTGTCAAGCTGAATCTCCACATGTCATGTGTCAGCAATCTCCCCATCAGTGGCTAGCATGGACGCCCTGTGAGATTCTCTTCAGGCCACTCGACATACTGACTGGGCCTGTCCTATCATTTCTCTAACTGCTCTGAGCTCTCTCATCACTCTGTCAATCTGAGTCACTGTGCCGTCTTGCCTTTGGTCCAACGCCTTCACGGAGGAATGACAATGCAGTGACTCTGCTCAGATTGACAGGCCGATCAGAGTACAGCAGCACGGCTAGACAAAATATATCTGCGGCAGAATTGGAAACCGTCAGCCTGTCGTCTGGGACTCCAGAATAGCACCGAGGCCCTGTAACCGAATTCTGATTCCTTCTGTGACATTTGAGAGCAATTTCCTGTTCCCACTAAAAGTTCAAGCACAGCCCGATGAAAAGGCGGCTTTTGGCTAATAGCATCAGAAAATCAGGCAATTGTTACTGTGTATTGCAATACAGATGGTGAAGTGACTCAAATATTGGTTTAACAATGATCACCCCGAGGAGTAGGGCTTTACATCATGGCTAAGCACGGACAGAGGTTTGAAAGGCTGAATGTGAAATGTTACAGCTAACACATTGATTCAGATTGCACTTATTCCATCTGACGTAAGTAACCAGAAATAAAAATCAATCAATTTAGACCTGTGATTTATTGATTAAAGGAGAGCACCATGTATGAAAAAGTATTATAGAACTTCACAAGGTGTAGTTATTTAGGAATAAATATTTCAATAAATAACATAGTATAGAGGGAATAGAGGTTATAGAGTGGTGCAGTGGTTAGCATTGCTGCCTCGCAGCTCCAGAGTCATAAGTATGATCCTGAGCTTGTATTCCTCTCTGAGTGGAATTTCTGCTCTCACCATTTTCTTGTAGGTTCTCTGATTGCCTCCAAAAACATGGCAGTAGATGGACTGATGAAGATAAATTACCCCTACATGCGTGTGAGCGGAAAGTGGATCAATTCAAAGGGGGGGGGGGGGGGGGGGGGGGGGTGTGTGTGTGAATACTTATCCAAGTCACTGTATTCATTTGATTCAGGTTTCTGCTGCAAAATTAATGTTTAGAAACTTTCCAATCTATTCTTTTTGAAAGCATCGTTGTTTGCCAGAATATGCTTTATATATTTCTAACTTCTTGTACTTCTGTGTACTTTTACTTTTTACTTCTGTGTACTATACAGAATACACACAACCACACACCAGCTAACTGTGGAAGCTGCACTCTTAATGACTCAAATTTATCGCTCATTTAGAGTCCACTAGCGATAGCGTCCACGCTGACGCTACTCGTTATCACCTAATTGGTACTGAGGATTCACATGAGACATGAAGAGGCAGGAACGAGTCATCCAGATGACACACTGATGGTGGGTGGAGCTGATGAACTGCACGTCATTCAGCTGTCAAATCGCTTCTTATTTTTGGCACATAAAGGAGCAATTTGTATGTATTTGACAAAGCTGTCAACTACATCACAAGGGTGATGTTATACTACAAAATGAATTGTGTCTGTGCTATCCTTGGCGTCATTTTTCATAGCTATTTGCCTTCGCTATTATCCAAGATGTTTTATCAACCTACCAATCTATTTTAGATAGAAGAACCAGTGAGAACATGAAAGAACTAATGAAGAGGTAAGGGGTCGTACCAAATACAGTCAAAGTAAGGGATCATACCAAATCCAATGCATATGTATTCATGCCACTTGAGCGATGAAGCATGGTGGTGGTAGCATAATGTTGTGTTTTACCCTTGGCCTCTTGTTGTTTCTCAGACTTTTTATACAGTCACTGACTTTTGGTGGATGGCCTCCAGACCTAGTCACGGTTGTGCCAAATTCTTTCAAAATGAATCCTTGTCATTTTTCATATGTGCCTACTCTATTATCCACTCCATTATTTTTTTTGCTTGTTCCTCAGCTTGTACTTCGCTTTTATTTCTCATTTGTTTGCTCAGAGAAGACATACAATCCATATGTAAGTGTGACCCTCACTGTATTTCACTGAGTAATTGTAGGGAGTGTGAAGTCAGCTTTTCCTCACATTCGCAGCAATTATTCTGAAACACTCTCTCCTGCAAGTGTGTGTGTGTGTGTGTGTGTGTGTGTGTGTGTGTGTGTGTGTGTGTGTGCGCACACACATGGTTTTATATCTTCATGGGAACCAAATGTCACCTCAAGGATTGGAATATGTGATCGTTTTGACGAGATAAATGTCCGGACAAGGAAAACTGATTTTACAAGAAAAAATTATTAAACTTTTATTTAAGAAATATTCAAGAAAGAAAAAAAAAAAAAAAAAAAAGGACAAAATGGTTTCCTTACAAGCATAGTAAAACAAACGTGTGTGTGTGTGTGTGTGTGTGTGTGTGTGTGTGTGTGTGTGTGTGTGTGGTTTGAAAGTGGGCAGTTATTGTACTTCTGAGGAAAATCCCAGTGGGGTACAATGTGATCACACTGTTTCCAGCAACAGTTTATCACAAAACCTGCAAGATGATAGAAATGTGGATTTTCATTCAGCAGCAACAGCAGAAAATAATAGAGAGGGAGAGAGAGAGAGAGAGAGAGAGAGAGAGAGAGAGAGAGAGAGAGAGAAACAGCTCTTTTTCAAATACTGTACATACCAGTGGAAAACAATATAAAAGTGAAGTGTGAGGAGGTTGAACCAATCACAGCTATGAAAAAAAAGCTGAGTTGTGTGTTTCTGGTGTTTCACAGAGCAGCCATTTTCATGGTCAGCACTATGTCGGATGTGCATTCAACTCTGACCAGGCTGTGCATGCTTCATGAACTTCAGGAATAATATCGCAAATCCCTTTTCACAAACCATAGACTAGCTCTTCAATGGATAGGCGTGGATCTCCCCAAAGCAACATAGCCATAAAAGTTCATAAAATGGTTGCAAGAACATAATTGGAACATTTTCTCCAACAGTTATGTAGCTTTTGGGAATTTTACGACCATAAAAAAAACCAACAAAAAAAACCAACAACCAACCTCTAAATTGTTGACCGAGCCCACACGTCTGTGATATTCCAGCCTGCTGGAATTTTCGATCCCTCCCAGATTGTAGACTGGGTTAACACTAACACTGGGTTATTCAAGCATGAAGTGAGTGCTGGGTCTCTCTCTCTCTCTCTCTCTCTCTCTCTCTCTCACACACACACACCCTTTATCAGTGTGCTGAGTGAGAATGTCCGATGCAGACGTCCACTGTTCCATTTTCTGATAAAGCCCATGCAGTTGACCCCTCTTCAACCTCTTTGAAAGTGCAGTTCTCAAGAGCTTATCGGAGCCATGCAGCACCTGTAATTCCAGCCTAGTTCAGAGCAACATAGGGGTGATGCCTCTAAGAGCACAGCAGCTGGCATACATACTAATTACCAAACTTAAAAACCACTTCATAATTTGATGCTGCTTTTTTTAAATAGATTTTTATTCAAGCTCTCTGAATTTAAACAACAAAAACCCCATCAGGACATCTGTGTGTCTTCATCTTCACCCGACGCTAATGTAGTTAAGTGCTTTCTGGGATCAGTGAGTACGGACTCGCCGAGCGCTTAGTAGGTGTCCATCTTGTGCAGCTCTCCTCCAGGGATGTTTGGGTCTTTCATGTGGAAGGGACAATAGCACTAACCTCGTCGAAGGCCCCTGCGGGACGACCCAGCTGCACGTCCTAATCTGATTTGCTCTCTGATTTGGAGAGGCTCTCGCAAAAATGAATGGCTTTTAGCCATAACATTGCACTCTGAGAGAAAAAGACCCATTTGTGATGTTTATAGTAATCCTGTTTAGTCTGGAAATATTCTGTTTGGAAACATAAAGGATGATGTTTGACCTGAGAGGCTGAGCTGAGAAAAACACCATAGCCCTGTGCATTAAAGGGTTGTCTGTAGGAAACACAAAGTTGATAACACCCACCAGAAAGTTGCATACTGATTTACTAAGTAAATCAGTGAGCTAAGTAGCATGTGTGCTGCTTTGCAGATTGAAATACTGCACAGCTTTTAGGCAAAGCACTAAATAAGCTATGCGAGAAAAAAAGTCCTGAATCACCCTGCTATTAAATATACTGTATGTGAACGAGGTGTCGCTAGCAACAAGTATTGCTAATGACAGATAAGTTTTTTTTGTTGATTTTTTTTCTCTCAAAATAATGTAGCTTTGTTTTTTTTTTTTTTTTTTTTGTTTTTTTTTTTTTTTTTTTTTTTACACCAATTAGCCATTTTCACTTAGCCAACTTTTATTTTTATGTTCAAACAAATCTAACAAGAACAATTTAAGTACTTATACTAAATAGTGTTAATATGCATAGTTGTGCCACGGCTAGCATGGACCTGTTAATAATAACCAGAGAATAACAGGATCTAGTGAGAAAAATGAGACTTGAACAACCATGAGCATATTTATCCGTGGTTATGAGTGTGAAAGATTCACAGAGCAATGCTTACACATTTGTTTGCAACAAACCAGAAATTAAAATATTGTCAACATTGAAGATCTTTAGCACTAATTTAACAATACATACTATAAAGGTAGGGAGCTCATTGTCTTTTTTGTGTTGTTGATTACGAGTTGTGATAGCATTAGGTGTTGATTATTTGTTGAAATAATGCAATGAAGCAGTGAATTATCGAAATGTTTATGCTTCATCAGCGCATGACAGCTAGAGACCGCTGATTTAGCCTATAAAAGCTAGCATCAGGCAATACGAAATATGTAAGTTTATGTTATGTAAATTAGCTAGCTAGATGTTTCCAGAAACAAACTGAGAGAATACGAAGAGTAGTGGAGTAAACTCTCTCTATAGATTTTCTGATAATTGATAAAAATAAAAAGTCTTTGTTGTGGAACGTCAAAACTGAGTTTCCTCAGAGTGATACAGTAGCTTAAGGGTAATTAGCTACTTTTTTTTTTCTTCGCTTATAGTGTAGCCAGAAACTTTTACTGTATAAAAAGAGTTATTTGGCTGTAGCTTTGCTACTCTACTTTCCGTACAGGGTTTTGTGTAGTTTTTGGTGATTGTTGCAGCCAATAAATGCTTGATTTTGTTGGGAAATTGGCGAAATTGTAATTGCACAAAATTGTTTTACACTGTCTTTTGCAGTTATGTTTGTCGGTAAATGAAACCTTTTAGCTGTACTCATGTTCGACGCACGTGAATCGAAGAGGGCTTTGGCTGAATGTGTGTTGTAATGATGTCACATGGCATGTCTGTGGTATTTAAAAAAAAAAAAATTGCTTGATTTTCTGTTAATTTCATTGACAAGTTACGACTGCAAAGTAGATTCCCCAACTATAGTATTTTCTCTGCAAATAAATAAATAAATAATAAAATAGTAATGCAGTGAAGCAAAAATTTGGAACTTTATTATACTATTTGAATAAGATTTTATTTTATTTTTTACATTTTTTTTGCTGATTTGCTGCCTCATACACTACAACAAAGGCCACTCAGTGCAATCCTAACAGGAGAAGAAAAGAGGAGAGGAGAGGAATCGAATGAAAGCAGACCTGGCCTTGTACTAAATTGCACAATAGTAGTAATAAGCACAATGCTTAACCCTGGAAAGACAAGCAAATTCTATCAAACCAGCACTAAAAAAACTCAATACTGAAGGCAAAAGTTAGACAAAAACATTAGCAAACACTCAAAAACAGCAAGAAACACTGGCCTATCTGGCCCTTCCACACTCCCAGCTCATAACAGCATGGACATGAAAAAATAAATACAATCCTCCTTTTATATTGGCAGTGGCGCTATAAATTAATGGGTGCAGAAATCAGGCACAAGCACCAATCCAGTATATTCACTTTACCCCTCCCCTCATGAGCGATGAGAACCAGCATCCAGGAAATACCCATAATCTAAGCTTCTAGCAGCAGAGTGAAACACACACACACACACACACACATACATATATATACATACATATACATATATATATATATATATATATATATATATATATATATATATATATATATATAATTTTTGAATACACAAACTAGGAATAAGTGTCAGTCAAACTTACTTTCCTCTCCATGACAGCTGAGAAAACCGAAAACCACATCCCAAGCTTATCCTATGTGAGTGACCTACTTTTATATACACTGGTCACATGGCTGATCTTCTACACCTGGCCTTTGTAATTAGTTACTGTACCTCGCTATGGACCAATTTGGTTTATTTTACACCAATCGAAGGTGTTCTGCTCTAGAAATCAATCAATGTGATCCGGGCTTGTGGTTCAGATATTGGAGTCTCATCAACATTCTCCAAAGTGAGCATGACATAATAAGGATATATTTTCTGCTCATTAATATTTTTCTTTTATGTCATGCCCACATTTGTAGCTGTCCCATGAGTTTTGTGTCGTCCTATACTGTCCTCCTGTTGGTGGATTCTAGACAAGCATCATAGCAGTGATAATGGCACTACATTGGCTGCCATTGAATATGTCACATTATGCTTTGTAAGACCGCCAATCTTAACTAATTAACAAAGAATTCATGTACAAAGTAGAATTTTTGTCTTCACAAACAATATCAGCTGAAAATCGTACAGCGTAAATCTAGCTTAAAGTCTGAAATTGTCCTGCAAACAAGTTGGAGATGGATGCAAGTGATGAGAAATGAGGAAAAAAGGGCAGGATCAAAAACTGAGAAATGAGGACAATAAATACAGGTTTGGTATGGCTCTGGCGGCAAAACACAGAAACACAATAGACACCCAAAGGGTTTAAGTACTATATGTAATCACTGGGGAGACACAGAACAGCTGAGACACATTAGGAGACAACCAATAATACATGTGAAACAGTAAACAAAGTCAGTGAAAACCCAGAAGCACCTGTTGTCATACTTCAGGCAGTTCATGAGCGGTGAGTGCCGGATCAACTGTTATCCGTGATAGAGTCCCCCCCCCAAGTATGCTTCTCCTGAAGCGCCACAAACACTCTCCCCCAGGGCGGGCCATCTCATCGGCCTCTGACTAGAACATGGCTTGGTAACGCACTGGCGGCAAAACACAGAAACAGTACATCGCCCTGAACAAAGACACATGGGGGTTTAAATATACAACGACATCAAAGGTAAAACATAAACAGCTGTATATAATGATGGCATGTGAGAGAGACAACCAATAACAAGACGGGCGGGGACATGACATAAAACATAACAAAACACACGTGTCAAAAAGTAAACAATTATCCTCACTCTGGCGCTCAGTGTGAGGGGAACTCTCTGACAGATCTGACTTCTCCCAGAGTGTCTACCAAAGCTCCCCCTACTGATGGTCCATCTACATATCCACACGGTCCACATCTACACAGCCCCCAGGTCGGGAGGCAGGAATTGTCCATAAAATAGTGGGTTCCCTGAGGAGTCGAGGGCCAGACATGATGATGGGGCAGGCTTGCCGGGGTCGTGAGGCTTGGGAGGTCGCACCATCAGCATGAGCAGAGTTTTGTAGGTCGTTTCATCGACCTCTGGCTGGAACATGTTGTGGCAAGCCGTGACTTTAGTCTCTGGCAAAAGCATGGATTGGGAGGTTGCGTTGACAGCTTCAGGTGTGAGCTGGGCCATCCGCCTTAGACAGGAACTTCTGCCATAAGCAGAACTTGGCAGACCGTGCTGTTGACCTCAGACAAGAAATGGTGTAGGAGGCCGTGTGTCGACCTCAGACAGGAACATGGCATGGGAGGTCATGCCGTCGACTTCAGACAGGAACATGGCATGGGTGGCCATTCTATCAACCTCAGAAAGGAACATGGCATAGGAGAGCATCCTGTCTTCCTCTGGCAGGAATGTGTCTTAGTAGGCCATCCTGTCGGCCTCTGGCAGGAACATGGCTTGGGAGGCCATTCCATCGAGTTCAAGCAGGAACATGGCTGAGACCTCGTGGGTCTTAGGCTGGAGCTCTGGAGATGTGGTCGCCACATTGACTCCAGGCTGGAGTTTGGTAGGGAAGACCACCTTGTGGGTCTCAGGCTGGAGCTCTGGAGATGAGGTCACTACATTGACCTCTGGCTGGAGCACTGCATGAGAGACCACCTGGCAGGTATCAGACTGGAGCTCTGGAGATGAGGTTGTCATGTTGACCTCCAGCTGGAGCTCTGCTGGGGACCACCTTGCGGGTCTCAGGCTGGAGCTCTATAGATGAGGTTGCCATGTTCGCCTCTGGCTGGAGCTTAGTAGGGGAGACCACCTCGCGGGTCTCAGGCTGGAGCTCTGGAGATGAGGTCACCACTTTGACCTTCGGCTGCAGCTGGGCTGCGGAGGCCATCCTGTCAGCCTGATCATAATAGGTGGTAAACAGTGGGATAGGTTTATCTGACAGGCTTACCCCCCCAAAAGTTTTCCCAGGTAGTGTTTGCATTTTGGACTCACAAACACCTTCACAAATAGTCCCACAAACTGAATTATGTCACTACATCCACTGGATCCCATGACAAATACAAACTCTGCCCACTGGCGGGCTGGGCCAAAGCCCCCGAACAGCATGAACCGCAGCCACTGCTTCTCATCTGGCGTGGGGTCCTCCAGGATTGCAAAATATACCTGGGGAAACTGAATCAACTTAAAAACTGGCATGGTTTTAATGGTGTGACAGCTCCTCCACTTTCTTGCTGCATCCATGTTTTAGACTAAGTATTCTGTCATGTAAACAAGGTGCAGACGGATGAAAGAGCAGTTAAAGGCTTCAATGAGAGGCAGGCAGACAAATGCAAAATGACAGACAGAAACATTGTCAAAAACAGGCATGGGTCAGGCAATCTACAAATGGGCATAAACTGGGCTTAGACTAGAAATGAGGAAACAAGGGCAGAATCAAAAACTCGGAAATGAGGACAATGAACACAATCTTGGTATGGCTCTGGCGGCAAAACACAGAAACACAATATTTCGCCACGAAAAAAGACACACGAGTTTAAATACTAATCGTACTCACCAGGGAGACACGGAACAGCTGAGACACATTAGGAGACAACCAATAACATAACAGGGGCAGAAACATGACAAAAATCATAACAAAACACATGTCAAAAAGTAAACAAAATACGACAACATGGAAGCTCTCAATGTTGCTGAGCGGAAATCTCTGAGAGAAAGTGACATGGAAACTGAGATTAGTGTGGCCAAAAAGCAGGTATTAAATTTCCAGTAGCCTTCTTGCATGAAATGAAGCAAAAATTTAACAATTTACAGTACTATGACTTAATATTGAGCTAATTTATCCAAATGATGATCTAGTAAATAAATCAGTATGCAGTGATTTTATAGTTGGTGTTATGTTTAGTATTCACATCATTTTCTCTGATGCACTAAGAGAAAATTCACCTTATTAATATAAGGCACACTTTATTTTTACATTTCATATTATGTTATTTTTTAAAATGAGTCTCATCACCATCTATCTCCACTATTCTTCAAATAGTTTATGTTGTATTCTTCCTGGAGTATAACTGCAACATTGCAAGTGTAGTACTGCTTTTATACAACAGTTCTATCAACCAGAATTTAATATAAAGTAACTGACATTTCAGACACAATATGGATAAATGTTCTGTATATTTTTGCTGCTCTGCTAGTGGAACTAGATCCCAGAGAAGCCACACTCACTTTATAGGCCATCAGCTAACTGTCTAGCTAGCTCACATTGATTGGTACATTCTCATTAAAGCTGCTTCCAGTATCGTTTATCATTTCTGATGATGTCACTAACTCTACTGTAGAAATTGGGAAGTAAAATTTTATGCGGTGAGTGTGTGCAGAGTGATGCAAAGAGTGAAACATCCCAGCAGAGTTGGGGTACTCGATCCCGGACTCTGACTTGAGTCTGGACTCGAGTCCAATTATGAATGAACTCGGACTTGTCACGCACTTGGGTGAATTTGAACTTGAACTTGACACGGACTCTGACATTTTGGACTCTGTAATTCTTCCGAGTACAGTCGGAATGTTAATTAGCTAATGCTATTTAAAGTAGCTGGGTAGCTGCTAAGGAGCTACTCTATGGATGTGCTACGTGATGAGGCCAAACTCCCTGTAGACTTGCTTAAAGTTGTAATAGAATAAAAAAAGACTAAATGAGTTGAATATAATTGTATATATTAAGTACATATTTTAATTTTCATGTCAAATATAGCACCTAGCTATTAGTGCAGAGATACTTAAAAATATCAATAAGATTGATACTTATATATATATATATATATATATATATATATATATATATATATATATATATATATATATACATATATATATATATATATATATATATATATATATATATATATATATATATATATATATATATATATATATATATATATATATATATATATATATATATATATATATATATATATATATATATATATACCGTGGCAAGAAAAAGTATGTGAACCTTTTGGAATTTCATGGTTTTCTGAATAAAATTGTCATAAAATGTGATCTGATCTTCATTTAAGCCAAGGGTATTGACAAATACTAAAATAATAAAATAATAACACAATAAATAAATTCTGATCTTTCATGTCTTTATTGAGAACAACCAAAAAAAACTCATAGTGCTTGTGGAAAAAGTATGTGAACCCTTCAGTTAATGACCTCAAAAAAGCTAATTGGAGTCAGGTTTTAGCACACCTAGAGTCTCGTTAAGAAAACTAGTTTGGAGGTGTGGACTACAGTTACTTTGACTGATAAAAACCCCTCAAACTTTTGGAGTTTGCTCTGCACAAGAAGCACACGCTTATGTGAGCCATGCCTCGCCAAAAAGAGCTTTCAGAAGAGCTACGATCAAGAATTGTTGATTTAGATAAAGCTGGCAAGGGTTACAAAGTGATTTCAAAGACTTTAGAAATTCAGCAGTCTACAGTTAGGCAAACATTTTACAAATGGAGACACTTTGGGACTGTTACTACTCTACCATGAAGTGGGCACTCAGTCAAAATGACACCAAGAGCACAAGGAAGACTCAGCAATGAGGTAAAGAAACAACCCCGAATGACAGCCAAAGATTTAAAGGTATCATTGGAACTGGCTAACATCTCTGTTCATGAGTCTACAATATGTAGAACATTGAACAAGCAGGGTATCTACGGCAGGACACCACGAAGGAAGCCACTGCTTACTAAAAAGAACATTGCTGCATGCCTGAAGTTTGCAAAAGAGCACATTGACACTCCACAGCGGCATTGGAAAATGTTTTGTGGACTGATGAAACTAAGATTGAACTATTTGGAAAAACCACACAGCACTACATCTGGTGTAGAAAGGGCACAGCATATCATCATGAAAACATCATCCCATCCGTAAAGTATGGTGGAGGAAATGATTTTGGCCTGGTTTGCTTCATCAGGGCCTGGCCAGCTTGCAATCGTTGAGGGGAAGATGAATTCCCAAGTATATCAGACAATTCTTCAGGACAATTTGAGAATGTCTGTACTTCAGCTGAAGCTGTGTAGAAGTTGGTTGATGCCACAGGACAACGACCCAAAACACCGGAGCAAGTCCACAACAGAATGGCTTCAGAAAAACAAAATCCACCTTTTGGAGTGGCCGAGTCAGAGCCCAGACCTCAACCCAATAGAGATGCTATGGAATGACTTGAAGAAAGCCATACACATGAGACGTCCAATGAATATGACAGAGCTAAAGCAGTTCTGCAGGAAGAATGGGCTAAAATTCCTCCTGAACCATGTGCAGGTCTGATCCACAGCTACAGGATGCGCCTGGTTGAGGTTATTGCTGCCAATGGTGGGTCAACTGGTTATTAATTGTAAGGGTTCACTTACTTTTTCCACTGCCATTTTGAATGTTGAATGAGTGTGTTCAATAAAGACATGAGGGATCAGAATTTTTTTTTGTGTTATTATTTTAAACACATTATATTTGTCAATACCCTTGACTTAGATGAAGATCGGATCACATTTTAGGAGAAATTTATTCAGAAAACCATGAAATTCCAAAAGGTTCACATACTTTTTCGTGCCACTGTATATATACACATTGGGGGAAATAAGTATTGAATGCGTAAACATTTTTTTCAGTACATATATTTCCAATGAGGCTATTCACATGAAATTTTCACCAGACATCAATATTAACTCAAGAAATCCGTAAATTTAAAGAATTCACAACATTAAATCCATAAATAATGTTATGTGTAATAAAGTGGAATGACACAGGAACAAAAGTATTGAACACGCTAAGAAAAAGCAGTTCTCCAAGGCAAGGTAAGGCACGGAACCAGCTGAAATCCATAAGTAATTATACCCCCATCTGTGAAAATTAATATCAGCAGGGTTGGTAAATTGATGGTCTATTAAAAGGCTTTTCATTACCAAGGTGTCACACAAAAAACATCTCATGATGGGTAAAAGCAAAGCGCTCTCCCAAGACATTTGCAACCTTATTGTTGCAAAACATTTTGATGGAATCAGATACAGACATATTTCAAAACTTCTGAATCCTCCAGTAAGCACCACTGGGGCTGTTATCCTCAAGTGGAAGCAACATCACTCCGTCATCAACCGGCCACGCACAGGAGCTCCTCGCAAGATTTCTGACCAGAGAGTCATAAGAGTAGCCAAAGAGCCAAGGACCACTCAGACAGAGCTCCAGAAACACTTGGAGGCAGCAGGTGCCATCGTCACAGAGAAAACAATAGGTTATGCACTCCACTGCTCACGCTCACCCCGCAAGACTCCATTACTAAAGAGAAGGCATGTCGAAGCTCGTTTAAAGTTTGCTACAACTCATTTGGACAAGCCTATGAAATCCTGGGAGAGTGTAGTCTGGTCAGACGAGAGCAAAATTTAACTTTTTGTATGTTATACTACACACCATGTTTGTAGAAGAAATGGCACTGCACATCACCCTAAAAACACTATACCTACAGTGAAGTTTGGAGCATCATGGTGTGGGGCTGTTTTTCATCACATGGTACTGGCAGACTTCATATAATTGAAGGAACGATGAATGGAGCCTTTTACCTGGAGATTCTTGAGAAGAATCTGCTGCCATCCACCAGGATGATGAAGATGAGACGTGGGTGGACCTTCCAGCAGGACAGCTATCCAAAGCATACAGCAAAGGAAACAATTGGTTTCAGAGAAAAAAATAAAAGTGTTAGAATGACCCAGTCAATCACCTGACTTGATTCCAATTGAACAAGATTTAAAGACAATATGTTTAGATGAACAGGCCAAAATCACACCTGAATACTACAGATGATTGATCTCTTCATACAGGAAGTGTCTTGAAGCTGTCACTACAAAGAAAGGCTTCTCCACTAAGTATTAAATACATTTCAGTTAGCGTGTTCAATACTTTTTTCCTGTGTCATTCTGCTTTATTACACATAACTTCATTTATGGACTTTAATGTTTGGATTTCTTGATATGTGTGGATTTATTGAGTTAATACCAAAATCTGGTGAAAATTTCATGTGAATAGCTTCATTGGGAGAATATTTACTGAAAAAAAGTGTTGACATGTTCAATACTTATTTCCCCCACTTTGTCATACAGTGAAGTCTATTTTATTTTACATTTAGTTGCTTTTTTCAATTTCTGTAGTATTTCATACTTGAATAATACTGATAGACCTATCTGAGAAAACGTATAGTTATCATGAAATAAGATAGTAGTCATATCGCCCCTAAACATTACAATTTGTTGATTCCAGTCTTGAATTTCACATAAAATATGAAATGTATTTCTTAGTGTAGTAAATATCATAAACCCTGCTGATGGGGATTTTTTACATTTTTTTTTTGTCATTTTAGAAATTAAAATTAAAAAAAAAAGTGACAAGAACAGAGCTGTGTTCAGAAATGAGTTTGTTGTGATTCATAGACAGATTAAAAGCAGTAATAAAGCATGAAGCTTGTTGTTCTGACATGCTGCTAAATGTAACTCTACTCTGTACTCTCTCTCTCTCTCTCTCTCTCTCTCTCTCTCTCTCTCTCTCTCTCTCTCTCTCTCTCTCTCAGACTGTAGATATAACTGTGGGGGAGAGGCATCAAATAATTGAAATGTCAACTCGAACTTGAGGACACAATACAGTGTGATACAATAACAAAACAGCTTCATTTGTATTTTCATACACTGGTAATATAATAAAAGTTTTACATATACCTCTATATCCCATTTTTCTTTTAAACCAATTTTTGATAGGAAACTAGTTGAGGTGCTGATGACATGAAATAAAAATATTAAATGGCAATGACAAGAAGCAATAGTGGTATTTTTTGTTACATTAATGTTAACATTGGTTTGTAAAGGTTAAAATGTTAATTTAACAGCTCAGTATTGAAATGTTTTTGAAAAAATATTTGCTTTACATGCTCATTTTTAGTTACTTTTAAGTATATTTACATCTGCCTGAAAAATAATTATACTGGGTAAGGGGTCAAAAAAGGTTTTATGTGTTTTATGTAGGCCAAAACAACCGTACATAAAACACACAAAAAAAGGATTCAATAGATGTGGGAGCTGAATACATCAAAAGATTTTTTTATTTTAAAAACCTGCAATTAAATAAAACCTACAACTGTTTCATTTTGTGTTGCTGTTGAAACATTGAAATATATAACAATAAGAGAATCGATCAGAACATAACTTTTCAGAACTGAATTTATTTGCCTGTAAATCTGTCATGTGCTGCTGTAGAAATGCAAATAATATATCCTGTTCTTGTTCTCTATTTTTGAATTCAGGTGACGTGGTCCTCCTCTATGAGGGGAGAGCAAGTGAAACCTTACACGTGCGAAATGCCCCTTTGCGTGCTCAATATGTTATCTCCGGCACGCAGCAAAATTTCCCGGGTCCCCCCTGCAGTATCTGCCACCCTCTCACTTGGTTTTGAAAAACCACTGATTTAACCCATAAAGCTATAATGCTCACAATTTTCCAACCAAGGAACACGTGCATGTTGTCTGTCACAAAAGTCGACATATCGGCAGTTGACATTTTCACATTTCTCTACCACGTCAGCTTATAAAAAAAAAACTGTCTACTAGGCGGTTGGCTGGCTAGCTAACTACTGAGCAACATACAGCCCACTTTCACACCTTTTATTTAACATCATTGATCAATGTTATTAATAATCTTTTTGGACTGCTGTAATTAGTAGAAAAAGAACATCTTACCTCACGGTCTCCAGACTCCTTGTCCTCGTCTCCTCAGCTCACGGGAATGATATTGCAGTGAGCAGTCCATGGAGAACTTGTGCTGTTGTCATGGTCACGCACGAGACACAGTTTTATATATATTTTATTATTATGTTTATGTCCAAATCTGTCAATTCTCATAAAACTGAAAAAAACAACAACATATAGTTTTGACATATTGTTGCAACAGTTTACCAAAATCAAGATTGAATACATTCAGATAAAATCTCATGTTATAAAAGATGAAGTGCTATGCACAGGCTATTTAAAACAATATTGTCTGATTAGTCTGCAATGCTAAGCTAAACTGCAAACTGTTTGCCATCTCGTTCTTCACCGTTCCCACATCTCAGACTTCAAATACATAAAATATACCCTTTATATACATAGCGTTTAAAGTAAAGCTTAAAGAATACTCTGTACTTATTGAAACAACCAGTTCTTTATTTAACCTTATAAGATCACTTATAAGGTTAAAACCCGATCAGCCCCCCCCCCCCCCCCCCCCCAACACTTTCTCACCGGATCTACGTGAACCTCATAGGTGACCTATGTTGATCTCGAAAAGGTGAATATTCACAGAAAGGTGAGGAGTTTGCATCTATGCCTAAATTAATATTTAATCAAACCTCGTGCAGAGATTTTCATTAGCTCTCAAATATGCCCATTTTTTAATATATTATAAGAGCTTAATATAAAACTATTAAACATCCATGTCCTGATAGGTTTATTGCTCTGTCCTCAGATGATTGATGGACTATGTGCAAAAAAAAAAAAAAAAGAAAAAAAAAAACGTTTTGATTCGCATCTACTCAATCATTCTGAATGAGATTTCTAAAAGGCCAATTAAAAAATGATAATACAATAATTGGACTCAAGCCAAAGGGAATATGGGAAAAGTCACCCAGGTCATTGCATTATTTTTTGGAAGGAGTCTCCAGTGTTGGCACTTTGTACCAGTCAGAGGTAAAGCTGCAAGTTTAAAACTGTAATGTTTTCCAGTGTGGAACAGTCTTCAGGAGAGAAGATTTTGTGCTTTGAGAGTTCTTTTTTAAAATGACAAACTGCATGTCTTCTTAATTCACCCCGGGAAAGGATTCAGAGATGTAATGCTGATTGAATCTCTTATAGGAGATACAGGAAACGACTCTTGCATTGATTCAGTTTTTGAACGGTTGCATGCTTCAGTATTTCCTATTTGCCAGATCATTTACTTCTGATAAGTATATATTTGATGTTTTTGTCTCATCTACTGTATCAGAGATTATATAGATATAGGGTGTTTATTTCACTTTTTATTTTGTACATTCCCTCATGATTTCACACAGAGACATTTAAGCTATGAGTCAGCAAATCTGACTGACCTTGAGACGTGTGTTTCATGAAAACCTAAATGTTCACAATCTGCATCCTCGATGATTGCATTTATGATGAACACTGAAAAAAACAAAAGTCCTAAAAAAAATGATTGACCTTGGTGAACTGATGAGATGGTTTGAGCAAAGATCAGTTTATATATCCTCAGTATATAAGGAATAACACATTTGCAGGCTTGCGTTTAAACGAAAATAAAAATAACGTGGTGTGATGAGCCTCGATGCAAAGCAGAGGTACTGTTAGCACCCTTATTGTCCTGAAGTGTTTTATTCCACTTATACCACAGCAATATGTCAATGTTTACTATTTTTATTTAATTGAAAAATGGCATAATGCTGTTTATTTGTTTATTTATTTATAATTACTGTTGTGGAACCTCTGCAAACAAAGGTCCTCAGTTATCAGTTACATTATAGCACCAGCCTTTCTTTCGTTTCTCTCTTAGAGTTAATAAGACAAGAGAATCTCCTGTCTTGAAAACTTCCCCACATCTGAAAACATGAAGTTACAGCTGTTTTATTTCTGTTTCAAAATACTGACACTGGAGACTCCTTTCAAAGTTAGAGCTTTACCTGTGACTGGTAAAAAGTGCTAACATTGGAGACTCCTTCCAAAAAAATGCTAAATAACGGTCTCCTCATGAAAAACTTCACCATACCAATAACCTAGTTTTAATTAGTTTATACGAAGTGTCCATTATACAAGTACCTATGAATTTGTTGTTACTACAGATATGATGACATATTAGCTCAAGTGCATTAATATAAATCTGTCAGAGCTATATAATATTAATCAACACCTTCTGACCAGTCAGAATCAATAAATCAACAGTGATGCTGTATAATCCCAAATGATGAAACTTCTCAGTAATGATCATAATGTCAAGGAATTTCACATAATATAGGTATATCACATAAACTATGTTTAGAAAGTATATCTCCTTGCAGAAAATTTCAACATGTCAATGGTAACACATGCCTTTTTTTATTTTTGATCAGTTTATGTAGAGCGTTCTCCATACAATTTCACCATATCAGCAAATAGATTTGTTTATATGGAGCAACTCCCCTGTGTAAGTTGTAGCTTAGAAACGATAACAAATAAGAACGAGCACATTTCTGTGTAAACCTTGCAGCCAGAGCAACTGTCTGAGCTGCTGCTATAGAAAATTAATCAACTCTTTCTGACATATCAGAATTGAGAATATAGAAAAAGGTGTGAGAAGTGGTGGAAGAGTATGTCAGATCAGAGAGGTCAGTCTAAGGCTCTTATATCTGCAGAGAAAGAAATCCATGAAACAATAGTGGAACCCATTCGCAACCTGTCCTTGATCTGTCTTTGAACAAGGATCCCTCAACTTCACTTTAATGTTTCATGATCATGTCAAGGTGCAGTGATGTTTTCCTGGATGGTTTCACTCTCATACACTTTTCCACCTTTAACTTTTCCTGCTTCTCAACAGATCGCTTATTTTCTCTGCCACCCACTCATTTTTTTTTCACTTTTCACTCTCTCCATCTCTATCTCTATCTCTCTCTCTCTCTCTCTCTCTCTCTCTCTCTCTCTCTCTCTGCCTTCCAGGCTATGTTTTTAAGGTGAGATGTATATGTGATGACAGCTTAATGAGCATTTTTTTCCTGAGCCTCTTCGTGTCATTAGTGGTATAAAAAAGGCTGAATGAATTATACATCACAGAAGGAGACACCCACAGTGCAGGAACACTGGGGTTGAACCGGCAAGGAAACGAGGTGATTTTGTTTTTACAGGACAGAGTCTTCGTTAATTATTAGCATCGGGCACACTCTCGGCTCGGTGACAGAAGATGATCGGTGGACCGAGAGAATGGAGGGCAGTATAAAGGAGAAGGGTTTTTAAAAAAGTAGGAAGACACGAACACAATGGGGATTTCACTTGGCTATTGTTTTGTGGTTCTTATTTTGTCAGTTTAATTCCCTCTGCATGTGTCGGACGAGAGGGGGAATGTGTGTGGTTGGGGGGGATGGTATTGTCTAATGTACCCAATCTGCAATCACACACACACATAGTCCTCGACTCTTCTATGGGCCAGGACTTTTGGCTTCATCAGCTTAATTGGCCCACTTCCCATTGGCAAGGTCCTGTGGCCCATCTTAATTGGCTCCCTCTTAGGCATACCTAAAATCCCATTGGACAGTGACTCAGTGGGTTGCCATGGACACCTTCAGTGCTCAGTGGTGAATTTTGGGACAAAAGGCTGTTGGGTCTTTTCCTCATCAGCGCCTCTTAGCTATAGTCTTCTCCCAGTGTCCCATGCCAGCTACTTGGCCCTGAATGCTTTCACACACATTATATATATTTATTTTATTTTTTATTTCCCATGGCTATATCGTTGGATGAAAGTGCCAGTGTTGCCAGGTTTCAGGCCTCCTCATCATCTCTCTAAGGCCATCTATTATGCTGTCATATCATTATTACAAGAGATGCCAAAGATGTATCCAGAGAAGCAGAGAGCTGAAGATAGACACTCAGTGTTTCCACAGGTGCCCCTTGACAGCAGTGTCATAGTGATGCATGCCGTAGCCCTCTCCGACACCCCATAATGAGCGACTGCTACGTGTGTTACCCTGTCTGCTACAGCTTGCCCTGCCTGAGCTAATGAGCTTCTACAGATAATACACTCAGACACAGACACCGACACAGAAACACATCTGATGCGACCCTGTCACCCGGGAGTGTAATGAACACTCTGAAACACCTTCCATCCCTTCATTCCTGGTGATGCAGCTGCCTCCTGTCACCTAATTGCTTGCATTTGTTTGTAATGCTGTGTTTCAGAGGCGAATCTATACAAATCTTCAGCCATGTTCCAGCACTTGCTCCGGCGTGTCCATGGTGACACTTTTGAGTCCATTTTTAAGTTCTTTGTAGGTTTTGTCAGACATGGCTTATTTCATGTAAAGCTGGCGATTCTAGCTTTTCTAGCTTTAATCATGACTTCTGCAATATAAAGTGTTAGTACAGAATGTTCTGACAAGGCACAAAATGAATGGGTTTTATGCTTATAACGAGCATTTTAGCTAATTAAAATCATCTAACAAAGAATCCACTGTCCAAATGCACATAGATCATGATTTAAACACTGGCATGTGGAGAGCTACACACATCCAATTCTGCTCAACTCTAACAGACTATGCTGCCAGATTGATTTCCATCTTTTTTCCCTCCCTATATCTTTGGTTGTTTTCCACAAAATGCCAAACATAGCAAGCGTATCTGTCCGGCAGGGGGAATCAACTACCGCTATTGCATTTCAGGTTTCAGGGCCTGTTTGTGAATCTACTGTCTATGGTGCCTTGAAAATCCCTGTGTATGATTGCCAAGGCCATCGTGGTGATGGTTCTTGGAGTTATTTTTCATTTTTGTTCTATCTAGCTGTCTCCTTCACTTAATCTCACTCCTCCACTGTTCAAACCTTTTTTTCTTTGCTACAGTAACATTGATCTTGTCACCGCCAGCACACTTTTTATATCTCACAAAGTGGGCTTCATCTCAAATTCAGTGGTACACTGGTGATAGAAATGAAGAAACTAGATAAACCCTAACTTTATCTTCTTTTGTCCTAAAACCAAATGATTTTTTTTTTCTAGTTTGCACTTCACAATAATAATTTGCTTTCTCAAGACAAAACAGAGCACTTTGTGTCGTCAATAACTGCTTTATTATGTCAAGGGTCACGATCTATCCCAGGAACACTGGTTATGAGGCAGGTATGCATAATGGGTTGGACACCAGTCCATCACAGAACACCACGCACGAACACTCACACACACATTCACACACATTCACAGCAATGGGCAATTTAAAGTAGCCAATCCACTTACTGGCATGTTTTTGAGAGGTGGGAGATTTAACAGCAGGGCCTCAAAAGTATTATTATGAAATCCAAAACAGAAGTTTGTTGAGCAGTGAAAAGTACCCACAGATAATCCAAAACAATTAGTGAGAAGGGCAAATCCAAAGGGTAGCCAAGATCACGACAAGGGTCAAACACAGGAATATCAAATTATGAACAACGTAAGAACTCAGCTCAGAACTTATTCAATATGAATATTGGCAAGACCTAGCAATTAGTATGTGTGTGAGAATGTCCTTTCATAGTCAATGAAACAGGAAATGATTACGGAAAAGCCAGAGCAGTAAACAATTCACAACTAAAGAAGGGAGACCTCTATTGGTGTGGAGGTGTCAAGGCTTGCTTTGGCATGACAGGAGGAAACCGGACAACCGGGAGGGCTTGCAAAATTCTGAACAAGCTTTGGACACAGATAGTAACCCAAGCCCAGGATTGAACCAGGGACCCAGGATCTGTGAAGCAGCAGTGCTAAATACTGCACCAGAATGCCACCCAACCTGAAACCAGCACCATGTGTTTAGAATGAATTAGGAACAGAAAAACCTTGTCCCGTGACTTTCAGAGCTGCACCTTCTCTGTTCACTACTGAAATCCCAAGTCAATAATATCACCCTTCTCTTGTGAGAACCATGCTAGTCATTCATCGTCAGTAACCACTTCATCCTGATCTGGGTTGGGGTAGATCCCTGGGTGCAAGATGGGAGTACGTCCTGAATGGGATGCCAGTCCATACCAAGCCCTCATGCATACACACATTCACACACACACACACTCGATCACACCTAAGGGCAATGTAGGGTCAGCAATCCATCTATGTTTTTTGGAGGTGTGAGGAAAATGGAGAACCACAAATAAATCATGCGAATCGAAGCTGGAATCCTTGAGCTCTGAGGAGGCAGTGCTGCTGCCTAACTTGAATGCTGTGACATGCATTTAAAAAGGAAGCCTTGAATCTTGACTGAAACCTCAAACCTTAACTGAAACGCCAAGTCAATACCCCTTCCAGTGGAAGACCCATTGCTGTTTCTTGTACAGGTCTACTCAAATTCTCAGCACTCTGTATCTCAAACCATGTTCAATGTGTTAGATATCGCAGTCAATTAAGACTACCCTTAGTGTGGAGTGAATTGTCTTCCTTGTCGTGCTCTCACTCCATGAAACTCATTGATTTAGCCAACACTCACACCCCCCTTTAGCAAGGCTGGGACCTTCCTTATCAGTAGATAGCTGTAAACAACCTCTCTCTTAATGTGTCTCTCTTTCTCTTGTCTGTTTCACACTCAGGATTTAAGGTCTTGAATTCTGACATGCGAATTGGCTTGTGATGAACTTATTTAACATTCTGGCACCAGTCCTTTGCTTCAACCTCAAAATAGTTCAAGATAAAACAAGAACCAATAGAGTGTGCAAAATGATCTTGATTCCATTTTTATTGTTAAATTACATGCTGTCAACACCGTTAATCATGACTGTTTGAAGGATCCCTTTGTTTCATGAATAATAGCCTCGGTAGGCTGTTAGCAAACCACTGTTCACTTTGATGCTGAACTTGATAATGCCACTTATATCCTGTGTCAGTCTGAGACGTCTTTACCACAAAGGTCTTTCTGGGCTTGTTTGAAAGAAACCAACAATGCTTAACTAGGCAGACACACTGAAATCAATGCCTTCCTCAGATAAGTTGAGTCTGGAAGCCTCAACAGCTTCAATAAATGGAGGGTAAAAAAAAAGAGAAGAGTTTTCTTTGTTCAACCATGCATTTTCAAACATATGACAAGAGATTAGCTTGTGTAATCTGCAATATAAGCACTGCATTAGCATGTTAAAACTGATACATAGAGCTTTTTTGCGAGATAGCTTCCTTTATCCCAAGGCATGCAAAGTAGTGAACAATAATCACTGCAGGTAAATTAATTAGCCCCACTGCTGGGCTCTCAGAACTTGCTAATCTGTAGACTCTGGTAATTACATTAATTTTTCCACTTTAACAACAAAAGGACGTGTGTCTACTAACATGTGTTGTTTGGGGTTGGTAAACCAAGCACAAAGACAATGCCCGGAGGTATCACAGCCTCCCTTGCTGCACATTTCTTGTGAAATAATTCTGCTAGTATGTTAGTACCATACTGAAATGTAGGTAGGTGGATTGGGATTCTCCATCTCTGACACTGCTTCAGGTTATGTAACTCATACATATTGTATTAACAAAAAATTGTATTGGCTGATTTATTATTCTTTGACTAATGTTGTGAGAATGGTCAGTTATTATATGCAGAGGTTTTTCATATCCATATAACGACATGCCTGTGTGTACCATGTATACAGTATGTGCAATTGGGGGATTTGGCACCAATAATTTTCACTCAATTTCTTCAACTGTTTCACTCTAGTAGACAGAACTGATAGACCTGCGCATCATAGAAGTGTTACACTCACATTCGTCTCACATTGCCTTCCTTTTTTATGCTCAATTCAAGGTTTGGTGAGGCCAAAATCTAATATCTATCAATAGCTTGACAATGACTATGAGGGCTGAGCATATCAAGAAGTCTCATCAAGGAAATAAGATAAGAAAGGTTTTGGAAATATTCTGAATTTTTTTTTTATTGTTCATCACTTCCCGGAAAATTATTATTATTATTATTATTATTATTATTATTATTATTATTATTATTATTATTATTATTATTTTAAATATTGATGATCCATCACACAACTTTGTGACTAACCAATTAATTTCTCTCTAGAACCATTTATATCCAACCCCCAAAGGCAGGTCTTGTTTTACACTAGTAGCCTGTTAGCTCATTGGTTTGTTACTAGTAAACAAGGTTTGTCGTTGTTTACTTTTCTCTTGGTTGAGGAAAAATGGTTGGAGTTTATTTGTTTTGCACAGGGTTGAATTTGTATGAGGCTGCAGTTATGTGACAGGCACTTTTCAGAAGGTTTTTTTTTTTTTTTTTTTCTTAAACCAACGTAGTGCTCTTATGCGCTGGAATATATTGAGCAAGAGTGTGATTCTGCCTTTATACACTGTCATTTCATAAGCTTAAGTACTAGCCTCTCATTAATCTCTTTGCTGTTCTCCCTATTTAGCTAGCTAGCTAAGCTACTGTGAGCGTTGTTTAAATTTGTTAGTGTGGTATATACCAAATGATATTGGCTGTTGTGTACAGTAAGTCCATCAAGCAGTTCAACACAACATCATTTTGAGCTCCTGTTTCAGAAGGAACATACTGACATACTATGTCAACATATGGCAGCAAAACACTATTTCATGGGGACTTTAACAACAGATCCACAGCTATGTTTGTGATATATATATATATAAGTCTTTAATGCTGCACTGGCTTCATATCATGTTTCATCCAAATACCAGAATGACTAAACTTACAGTTTTGTCTTCTTGTGTAGCACTTTGATTAGAGTGTTTCTTTAGGCTATTTACTTTTAGTTTCTCTTCTTTTAGTTACAATTTACATTCATTACATGTGTGCCTATATTTCTCATGCTGTACCATCTAAATTAGCTACTGCCACATTAAAGCTATTATGTTTTAAAAGCAATGCACACCTCCCACCCCCTTCCCGCCCAACCCACCTACTAGTCGAAGACAGCTGGAGCAAAATAAAATTGTCTTTAGACTGTAAAAGCATCTAGACTGTGATGAATACTAAAGTTGTTTATGAACTTTTATCACTGTTCATATAATGTTCATGCACTGTGGACAGTGTAGCAAGTATTATGTGCATCCTGCCAAAAAGTGTGTGACCTCATGCTAACCTACTCACAGCACCCAGTTAGTATATTCATTTTTTTATTAGCAAGTTTATACGACATTTTGGAGAACTACGTTTTTAAAAATAAATATGATACCAAAAACACACTAAATCTTGTCTGGGAGGGCTGCTTATCATAATTAGACAGCAATATAATTAAAAACATTGCGGTGCCATGTTGTAACCTAATTTAATATTTCTTTCTGTCAAGTGGTTACAATTCAGTGTTAATTCACTGCTGCTTTTGATTCATTTCCCTGGAAAATCTCAGACCAGTTAATTCGGTCTTAAATACACTAATACATAAATAAATACTAATAAATAAATCGTATTTATTGAATTATTTATTATTATTTATTTATAAATAAATAATAATAAATAATTCTTTATTAGATTACTTATTCTGCCTAAAATTGCTGAACAGGCTTATAATCAGCATGTTCATTGTGTGCGGTTTGGGATGGATTCAGGAAAACAATCAGGAGATTTAGTAAAAATATGGTAGGAGGCTTTTAACTGGAAAGTCAATTAAGTGTGTGTTTAGGTTATATAGTGTTTTGATTGATGATAGACAATTTTTGTAAAGGCTGCATTCATCCGTCAAATACTTTAGTTGTTTGGACACAATTTTAACATTATTAAACGTGACCATTAATATTCACATACATAAACATGCCACCGAATAACAATCAACCACATTTCAGCTGAATAACTCGCTTTAAATGTTCTTTTGAGATGATATTTTGGTGGTGTTGCAGTAGAATATTTGTAATATTTGAAAAGGAAGGAACAAAAGAGATGTCTAGGGCAGACAAATTACCCAGAAATGTCAAAACATTAACATAGAGTAAGGCAAGACTTGTTTAATTACTTGTATTTGTCAAGTTTAGCTGGAGGAGAGCAAAGAGAGCATCTGCCATGCTTTTTCATTGTGATTATGACAAAATGTTAATGTTAAAAGATTTACAAGGTATTGTACATCTACTAGGTTTTAATACTTTAGCTTTGTTAAACACATGAAAACCAACATGATCTCATTCTTTACCTAAACCCTGAGTCATAAGATTAACATAACTTCATCATCAATGTGCAGGGGCAATTACCATGTATTGTCATGACATGTTTCTTTTTTGTCGTTTAGCAGTGTCATGTTTTTATTTGGAGTCCTTCTACAATTAGGGGTACATTTGAGATCAACCAAAAGGTATACATTAAGGATGTAATGGAATATAAATAAATTATTCAGACTGAACCACATCTTGAACGAGAGCTGGTGCAGGATGCGTTAACTGAGTTTGCTCATTTTCCTTAGTAACTGCCTGGAGCTAATCCTAACCCCTAACACTAGGGTTCAAATTATGCTTCTAGTTTAATTAATTAAATATTTGTATTTATTTCTTTGGGGAAATAGAACCAGCTAAATTCATTTAAAAAAATATCAAACAACAATAATAACAACCCTGCCTTGTGCCCGATGCTCCTTGGGATAGGCTCTAGGTTTCCCCGTGACCCCGAAGGAAGGTTAAGCGGTATAGAAGATGGATGGATGTATGAAATAATAATAAGTCCTGTGTACATCTCTAGTTGATTATTAATTGTGAACTGGATTTTTCTACCTGAGACCAGACTTCACACACCATGCTAGAAATAAAAAATAAATAAATAAGTAAATAAAAACATTTTCTAGTATTTCTGGAAATGTATATTTTTTAAGGGAAAAATATATTTTTTTCTACTGTTGTAACAAGGGCATTTGTGGTTCAAATTTGATCCTTACATCCATCCATTCATCTTCTACTGCTTACTCCTTTTCAGGGTCACAAGGAACCTGGAGCCTATCTGAGGAAGCATTGGGCACGAGGCAGGGTACACCCTGGACAGGGTGCCAGTCCATCACAGGGCACAATCACATACAGGAAGGAAACCAGAATACTTGGAAGAAACCCCCGCAACACGGAGAGAACATGCAAACTCCGCACACACAGCCCCAGCTGGACTCAAACCCCAGACCCTGGAGGTGTGAGACAAACGTGCTAACCACTAAGCCACCATGCACCCTGATCCTTACATCATAAAGATATTTGTTTTATTTGTAAAACAAATATTGTAATATTGTAATATTTGCATATTCCAAACTACATTTATGATAAGGCTGTGTTTTATGAAGCAGGACTTAAAGGAAATGGGTTAATTGTTTGCATATGTAAATTTAGGTGTTTGCATTTGTATAGCTTTTTTAGGACTTCACAAGGAAATGAAAGCACAATATGCTCATCATTTAAATCCAACTTTTCATGAGCTCTGCTTGAGTAGAAAGGCTTTGGCAGCATTTTAGATCTGAGTGTTGAGCTTCTGTGAAGCAAAACTATAGCAAATTTGATCTGAATATCTGTTTGGTCATCATTGTGAGAATATAATTTTCTTTCCATGAAGGCTATGGGTGAAATAATTGCATACTGCTTTATTCTCATGGGTTCTGTTTGTGTATTTTATATGCAATCCATCACTCACTAGAAAAGAAAAAAAAGAAGAAGATTCTCAAACTTAATAAATCTCCCACTGTGCAGAAAGGTTATGGCAAAACCCTGTGAGTTATCTTTCGTATGAGTGAAGCGGTGTGACTTAGATTTAACAATAATCACAAGGTAAACAGGAGCTGTGTGCCATGCAGCCACACTGTAGACTTTACACTGTTAACCTGCACCTGTCTGAGGGGAACGCTGGGCCAGCAGGAGATCGCTTCTTCATTCATGCAGTGTAAATGTTGACACTGGTTAGAGCGCTAAACTCTGCTATCATACATCATCTCCTGCCTGCAATCATATGAGAAACTCCCCAGTCATGGTGAGAAGCAAGGTTTGTGAGTGGGGCATATCATGATGGCTTTCACAGGGGATATACTTGAATACGTGCATAGCCGTACATCACTTCCATTGGAAGGGTCTAAGGCTTGGGAGCAATACGGTGAGACATGAATCAAGATGGAAATGAAAGAGCTGGAGAGAATGAAAGAGTTATAGACAGAAGGTGACTGGTTGCTGATTCCTACACTGCACTCCCTATTTGTGGCTGAGGGCAGCCATGTGGAAAAACCCATCATCTGGGCCAGTAGATCTGGAAATAGAGTCCTCGGCAGGGTTGGCCTGACTCAGTGCCCTCTTACCCTCGACTCACCACACTAGGCATGCCAGGGCAATGATTTCCCTCCAGAGGGAGTCGTATGTATCTGATAGCGATTTTCTCTCTTTCTTCTTAAAACAACACTTCCACCTCTGGGCCTCCAAGATGCACTCCAAATTTTAATGTCACTTGTGGCTATGTTGTGGCCTAAAATATTGAAAGTTCTGTAATGGCTGTATTTAGATTAGACTTCATTTCAAAATTTATGCCAATATTTACACTGGGAAAGTTCCTTGTATTTAGAGTCTGGAGACACACCTGCTTAAGTTGATATTCTGGGCTTTCCATTCAGGTTATTAAAATGATCTACAAGGTTGCCAGATTTTTCTTGAGTAGACATTAGTTCATTACATTATCCATAAAAAAAATTCGACCTTTGAGATAAGCAGTGTCTCAGATGGTGATGGTGTCTCCTCTTATGTCCTCCATGTCATATTTATGTATTTAATATTGGCCTCAACTGGTATTCAATAATTTGAGTGTATTTATGGCCCAAAGCACAAATTTCCCATGACATATTGTTGTTATGTCAAACTGTCAGAGTGGCAAGTGACTTAAAACTGCTCCTCATCTGAGCTGATATATTGTGAGGAACTAAGGAGATTCATCTGAGGTCTGAATACCAATGAGCAGAATTTTTGTATTAGTTATTCACTAGGTGTGTTTAACTCCGATGGAAGCCAATTTCTGATAATAAATAAATAAATAAATAAATAAATAAATAAATAAACAAATAAATACAAAACAAGAATAGCACAGTAAGTCACTATTATGAAAAACAGACCATGATTTCAAAAACCTAAGTCATATTTATGAAAAAATGCATTAAAAAATATATGATATAACAAGCCATAATTTTGAGATACTATAACAAGTCATATTTTCAAGACACTAAGTCATAATTTTAAGATAGTTTTGTAAATTGTTCGACTCTGGCTAGCCTACACGACCCTAACATCACACAGCATGGTTCTAAAATAAGACATTATCTTGAAATTATTATTTGTGCCCACAAAATGATGACTTATCTGGTTATTATGACTTTTTATCTTGATGCTATGACTTCTTGTTTCGTAATTATAACTTTGTATCTTGCCATTATGACTTTGTGCTTCATAATTCTAAATGAATAACTAAAATATGTCATAGTATTGCAATATTATGACTTAGTATCTCATAATTATGACTGAGTATCTCATATTTGTGACTGGGTATCTCATAATTATGACTTAATATCCCATAACTGACTTAGTATCTTAAAACCATAACTTGGTATATCATTATTATGAGTTAGTATCTCATAATTATTACATGTTATCTCATAAGTATCTCATTTTTATTAATAGCAGCCTTTCTCATAATTTTAAGAGAATACACATGATTTTTTTAATGGTGGAATGGTGCTTTACTAAGTCAACTACAAATACAATCTGAAATGATTAACTGGACTGGAAGCTCAAGCCAGGACTCAGTAAGTGATTCTGATGCAGGAGAGCAAAGGCCACTGTATTAAAAAGTAATTCCCCCTCAAATAATGTAATTTAAAAGAACCAGTGAAAGAAGGAGCTTAGGAGTCATTTGTTGTTCATGAAATGACAATCATGGGTTGAAGGTGACCATGAGTTCATTATTTCTAAATTAGGATGCAGTCAGTTACATCTCCTGAGACCCCAGCTATTAGCTGGTCATGGTAAAGGTCAGACTGAAGCTTGTTATGCAAATACATACAAATCAACCAAAAATGTGTAATCTCATAATGTTAGCTTCATCACTATCATCTTATCATACAGTATGTTTTGGAATATTATGATTTATGACAACATCTTTAAGTAGGGAATAATGCTGTTGTAGGAAAATAATCAACAACATGGTGGTGTTATACAGCCCAATATGAGCCAAAGTTAATTCTCCTATAACCTGAATTGTTTTATTTCCCTTATTCCACAGCAAGTTTATCTTTAAAAAAAATATATATATTTATTAAATAATGACATTTTTTTAATCCATTTATGGTTACAGTATGTTTAATGCTGTGGAATGTCCATGTAATAGGATTTTATTGCAACTATTCTGTTCTGTTTCTTTTTTATGCAATGTTCTGGCACTAGAGCTTCCTTCTCAAAAATGCTAAATAAACATCTCCTAACACAAAATATCAACAATTACATACATTTTTAATCTGTTCCTGTGGAATGTATACCATACAAGTCCCTGTGTGAACATATAAACCTGTGCTTTTAAATTAGATCCACAACTCCTGTCACAACTGCTGGTCTAGATAACCAAATCAAGAATTGAACAGCGCTGTGATATAAATGAATTTAAAATTCATGTTTATTTTCAAACCAGTTGGAAGAAGTGGCAAGTTGTCGCACTGAAGCATGAGCTTATAAACGAGTCCTTATCTCTGATTGCAATAGTTACGGATCAGTTCATTTCACTCACCCGGTGATAATATGAGCTTGATGAAAAGGAAAAGAAAAAACTAAATAAAAAGCTTGTAATCACGTTGCATTCAGGTACAGACTTGGTTGTAGTATTCTCCATTTCTAACATATTTAAAACTGCTCACAAGATTCTGTCAAAATTATTAAAGCAATGATTTCAAGTGGATAGACCACCTATCTGGCAGAATAAATCTTCTTGTCCTGTGTATGTGAAGTGTAGTTAATTGATTCTAACCAGCTCTAAATTATTCTTTCTATCATCATACAGTGGCATGTGGTCTAGCCATGTACCTCTGTCTCTCTCTCACTCACTGTGAGTGTGCATAAATGTGTGTGCGTGAGTGTGTGTGTGTGTGTGTGTGTGTGTGTGTGTGTGTGTGTGTGTGTGTGTGTGTGTGTGTGTTTGCATTTAAGTGGTAAGCCTCATTATATGCTATGTTAACTAGAGAATTCTTCAAACTCCATGAGTGTTCATATGAGCTAATTAAATGTTTAATGCCCAATCTTGTTTGAGACTTTTTTTAGAAACACTGTGAACAAGAAAGAACAAGCTACAGCTGCTGTTTTCCTAACTTAATTTTAAAAAGTAAACTTTTTTTTGAAAACTGAGCAGCTGGAGAGAGTGTAATCTTCAATAGTCACATTAAATCACCTGCCAATCATCGGTTCTCAAGCAACATTTATTATCCTTATCACTTTGTCATAATGGATGGTCAGTCAAGCTCTAAAATGTATCATGGTGCCATAAACTACTTGATGTTAAACACAGAAATCATTAGAGATACGCATCTACGCAACAAAGGTTCCACTTTGGAACCGTCTCTCTCATACACTCTGCTGTTGGAGTATATATGGAACATTTAAGGATTTTCCTAAGGGATTTTAAAGGTTCCCAAGGAACCCTTAATGTTGTAAACTGGACTGGACCAAACACAGTGTCATTCTCATAAAGACAAAAATATTCACATTATGGAATTTGTATGAGACAAAAGCATTCAGGTGACAACCTTATACAAAGTATGGAGAGGAAGTACGCATTTATAAAAATCTGCCTCAGACTCTGGAATTTCACCAGCCCTAATCCAATTAACATAATTATATCACTGAGAAACTTTATTATCAGAGAGATAAAGAAAAGTCCACACCTCAGGTATTGATCATCATGAACAATTGACACCAATTAAAGAATGGGGCACGGGCACCAAGAGCCATCACAGACAAACGGTTACCATGCTCATTTGACTCACGATAAAGAGAACAGGAACTGGTAGAAACCTCCTACTATAAACTGTGCTTAACATAATCACTCAGCTGATACTATTGTTGCTTGACTATCAAAGAAAATACATATATAGGAAAACTTGACACTTAAATTTGTATTCCTACAGTATCTTCTATTATATGACAGCTACCAACCCGGGAGGGTGAAGGCTATCACATGCTTCCTCCAAGGCAGGTGAAACCACATCTTTTCGAACTGCTGCTCATGCTGAATCACAGGGCAGCATAACATACTAGGAGGAAAGTGTTAACTGCCCTCTTCTAAATACCTGAGATTACAAACACTCACGATTGGCTAGGGGAGAGAGTGTGACATCCATCTCTCATTCATACTCGTGATCTTCTGTGGATAGGGCAAACACATTTCTGTTGTGCCACTCGAGAGCCTTTTAATGTTTAAAAATGAATGATTAGTTTATACCTATAAATGAGACCCATCTTTTTAAAGTAGGTATGTATTGATTAATTTTTGACAAGCGTCAACGTCTCTGAACAAATTAGACAATCCTTTTGTGGACTAGTGGACTAGTTCGACAAACAGACTTCATATAAAAACCATAATGAACTTTCCTTTACTTTCACACTATCCGTTGTTACCCAGATGAGGACGGGTTCCCTTCTGAGTCTGGTTCCTCTCAAGGTTTTTTCCTCATATCATCTGAGGGAATTTTTCCTCACCACTGTCGCCACTGGCTCACTCAATAGGGATAAATTTGCACATTTAAAATCTGTATCCCTTGTTTATATATTTCTGTAAAGCTGCTTTGAGACAATGTCCATTGTAAAAAGCGCAATACAAATAAAATTGAATTGAATTGAATTTTGAACTTGACGGAGAGAATGAATGCATAATTCAATGTCCAGTCCTCTTTAAACATTACAATTTCATTATCAGACCAGAGAGGGTGAATTTAGTTTTACATTCAACATGTTTATGAAAAGAGGACGAAGCAGAAAGTTATCCTGGAGCTGAACACTCCTTCACTCCCTCACTCTGTTCCTACAATAGCCTGAATCAGAAAAACATGCAGGCAATTAAATAATACCAGATCCCTGAAGTCAATGGCCACTACTAATCTATCACTGAGAGCGCCCCAAGAGCAAGAGAAGACTGAAAGGTATGGAAACAAGAAATACAGAAAGAAAAGTTCGACAGCACACAAGCGAACATGAATCTCACTGTGTAGTTTCTTCCTATGTACTTGTAAAGAATGTCAGGAATGGCATTGTGCAATTCTTTGCTTTACACTTTATACCCCTGTTTTATAACTCAGGGCTGTTTTATTACTTCAACAATTTAAACTGGCACATTAAATAGGGCCTATTTAATTCACTGTTCATATTACTCAAAGAGTCAGTTATTCCATTAGACATTACAAGGCAAGTCTTGTACAGATCATTAAGAGCACACTGTCCTTATGGTCTGTTTTTTTCTCTCAGGAAAGATATCTCGTTAACATTCTACTGACAGCAATTCGTGTTCATCAGTACTTGTCTCACTATGTTATAAAAAAGAACTTAATTAGCTTGTCATTCATTTACTCAGACAACAATTAGGCTTAGTAAGATCCACACTTCTGGATTATAGCACATTGTCAGTTTTGTAATAAGTCGGTTCATTCATTTTCATCATCACACATGTTTGTATGTGTCATGGTTTTCCCTGTCACATCGAGGTTACTATAGTAACATACCCCATTCACTTTGTGTGTTTGTTTGAGTTTCTGTTCGCGTCCTGTCTCTGCCCCTGTTTTGTCTTTGGTTTGCTGCTCATTTGTGTTCATACACGTACGAATTATGACACAAAGATTTAATTTGTGTGTATCCCTTACTGAAGAATCACATACATTTGACATTATGATGTTTTTCATAAGTGATTATGTGAGAAATGTGTGAAAATAGAAAATGCACACTCAACAATTGAAAAAAAAAACAATATGACAATTAACACTTTCATGCACGAATTATGAAATCCTGATGAAGGATTCTATGTTTTTACTATTCTTTCAAATAAAAAATATATATATATATTTTACCTTAATTTTACTTTTACATATATGTTACAAAAAGTTATTGAAGTATCAAACGAAGAATTAATGTCCACTCTAGTGGCTTTTATGCAGTTGTTCTACTGAAATCCTTCCAGTAGCCAGAAACTGGCTTTTGAATAGCTGTCCATTGTAGTGACCACTGTGCATGAAAGGGTTAAATGTGAAAACAATCACATATGGGAAATTAAAAATTCATGCACTATACATGACAAATGTGTGGAACAGAATATGTTAAGTGTCTAAAGGTTTATGGATATGCGTGACATTATTACAGACTGAAATGTCTTAGCAATTTCAAAAGATCTCGAGAGCAAAACCCCAATTAAACAAATTCTCTGGTGAAAATAATCAGACTTGTCAGTAGCAGGGTTACTGCATCATTGGCCTTTTATCAACCGCACATTCAAGGGAGAAAGAAGCATTTAACACCCAACAGGAAGGGGTAGCAGAGAGTAGCTGTCATCAAGAACCTTACGTTTAAAGCCTCAGACAGCTTTAGCAATGTTATAAATGGAAATCTTTTAAAGATGGATTTTTCTTAGAAGAGAAGCGCAGAGTTATTTAAACTAGCGACGTGCAATTTCCAAATGTCAGCCATCTACAAGAAATTCACAGACATGTCTTCTCAACTGTGAAACAAACATAAGAAAAAGATCACCCCCTCACACACATTCTGTAATAATTTTCTTAGTAATTCTTTACATGAGTTCAGTTAGACTGGAGATAATTACTGCTCTGTCTGCATTAAAATATAATCTGATTTGCCAAGGGTAGTATGTTGCCAATATACCTGTTGGGGCTTTTTAAAGTGCATTCTAGAGTGAAGGAGTTGAAATATGTGCTAGCCTGGGTGCAAGGGGTCAGCATTGATTGCATTCTGCTTGCTTCCTCAATCAGCTCTGGAGGACATTGGCCAAATTTCTTCCTATGAGCTTTCCAACCAACCTGGCAATCGGTAAAATCCTTATTGGTTGCAAGCCCGAAAGAGACTATTATTGAGATGTTGAGAACAGTGGCTGTGTAGAACTGGGCCAGCAGCTCCTAAAGTAGGATGAACTTCCTCAGCTGTTGCAAGATATATATATATATATATATATATATATATATATATATATATATATATATATATATATATATATATATATATATATATATATATTGTCTGCTGGCTCTTTCTTTTGGGAAATACAGTCATTTTTGGCTCACACTTCATATCATGAAAGATGGTGGTTGCTGAGAACTTGAATGTCTCCACAGCCATCAGTGTTTTGCTTCAATTTTGTCCAGAGTCTTGATCAGATGGTCAGGTTTTCCCCAGCTTCACCTGTTCAGAAAGCTGTTAGAGCTGGGGGCAAATACCCTGACCCCAGAGAGTATGGACTGGAGCAGACCTGGAAGGTTTGTATTTAATGCTGAGATGAAGTCCACAAACAGGACCCCATCATACCCCAAAGGGGTGTACCCCCTGGTGCTGGAGAAGATAATGGTACCCAATATTGCCTAGGTAGGCAAAATGCAAGGGGGTAGGACCCTAGCATAAACCCCAAAGGACTACACTTTGAGAAGTCAAGCTGATGGAGAAGGTAATGTACCCTCATATTAACTGTGTCATCAACTGAATTATAAGACTGATCTGCAGAATGCAGGCGGTCCAGCCAGGGCTCTATAAAACCCTTCAGATGGGCCAACACCAGTCTCTTAAATGTGTTCATAACCATAGGGGTCAGTCTGTAGTTATTGCCACTTAAGGTGTAGGTGACAGGGATTATTGTGGGCATTCAAATGCCTGTGTTATTTTTTGGCTCTCCATTTATATCTAGACCTGCCAGAGCCCCGCTTGCCATTTGATTAAACAACTTTGGCTTCTCTCACCATTCACTACTGCTGCTGCGGCAGGTCTCACATGAATAGAGTTTTTGCCCAAGTCTCAGCCTTGCTTCAGTGGATAATCTTGCCTGTATAGTATAGACTTCAAGACTAGTGTAGACTAAGGATTGCTGTTGTAATCATAAAGACTGACCTGTGCTCATCACAGGACTCTTATTCTCTTGTTTACATATGTTTTCTACATCTGTATACTGTTCTGATTTATGATCACATTATCAGGTGTTGTCCTGAGGAGGAAGGGTTCCCATTTGAGTCTTAAGGGTGCTTAAGGCTCGCTCATCAGGCATCTAGATCTACGCATTAGATTTCTGTTAAGCTGCTTTGTGACAATGTCTATTGTTAAAAGCTCTATGCAAATCAAATAGATTATAACTGAATTGAACTGTACACATCTTTAGTGGTCTGTTGAAAATGTGTGTCACTGCAAGGGCTTGCCTTCAGACAGGAAGAGGGAAACACCACCAGGCCCGGGTGCTCTTCAGGTCTTTTACACTTTAGCTCTTAGACTTTAGGTTTACTCTTGAAAAGCATGTCTAACACTGTAAACAGACACATGGATGAATGACTCAATAAAATGTTCATATTTCTCTTTGTCTGTTAATACAACAAAATTCGGGGCGAGATTTGAATTGATTCAATACCTAATTCTTATTGACAACTGGAACTGAGAAATGTGTTAGAATAGATTGAAATAGCAGCCTTCAGTTTTAAATCCTTTGAAATCCTTTTTTGTGAGTTATTGCAGCTGGTAAAGTTTAGAAATTTAAGGTCTTCAAGCCAGCATGTTTAGGTTCGGAATGTAACTGTTCAAGCAACTATCAACGGGTATAGATAACAAACCATCCACAGACTTTCACAACCTATCAGATAGCCTATCAGCCACCTGTTTTTGTACAACCCCAATTCCAATAAAGTTGGGACACTGTGTAAAATGTAAATAAAATACAGAATGCAATGATTTGCAATCGTTCAAATCTCATAAACCCATGTGTTATTCACAATTGAACACAGAAAACATATCAAATGTTTAAACTGAGGAAATGTACCATTTTAAGAAAAACATAAGGGATTTTGAATTTCATAGCCGCAATACGTCTCAAAAAAGTTGGGACGGGGCAACAAAAGGCTTGAAAAATAAATGTTACTACAATGAAACAGCTGGAGGTTAATTAGCAACAGGTCAGTAGCATGACTGGGTATTAAAAAAAGAGTATCTTAGAGAGGCAGAGTCTTTCAGAATCTGCGAAATCTGTGAAAAATTGCATCTAAAATTTGTGGAACAATTTCAGAATAATGTTCCTCAATGTAAAATTGCGAAGACTATGAATATCTCATCATCTACAGAATATAAGCTCATCAAAAGAATCCGAGAATCTGGAGAAATCTCTGTGCACAAGGGACGAGGGTGAAAATCAATACTGCATGCCCATGATCTTTGGGACCTCAGTCGGCACTAGATTAAAAACAGGCATGATTCTGTAATGGAAATCACTGCATGGGCTGAGAAACACCACCTGAACTCATTGTCTGTGAACACAGTTCTACGTGCCATCCACAAATGCTAGTTAAAGCTCTATCATGCAAAGAAGAAGCTATATGTGAACATGAAAATGCCACCATCTTCTCTGGACCAAAGCTCATTTAAAATTGACAGAGACAAATTGGAAAACTGTTCTGTGGTCAGACGAATCAAAGTTTGAAATTCTTTTTGGAAACCATGAATGCTGCGTCCTGTAAATTAAAGAGGACTAAAGAGGAGAGGGACCATCCGGCTTTTAATCAGCGCTCAGTTCAAAAGTATGCATCTCTGATGGTACGGGGTGCAATAGTGCCTATGGAATGGGCAGCTTGCACATCTGGAAAGGCACCATCAATGCTGAAAAGTATAAACAGGTTTTAGAGCAACTTATGCTTCTATCCAGATTCCATCCCATCTTTACTTCTGAGAGACTCTGCCTGAGAGACTCTAAGATTCTCTTTTTATACCCAATCATCTTACTGACCTGTTACCAATTAACCTAATTATTTGCAAAGTGTTCCTCCAGCTGTTTCTTTTTAGTAACACTGACTTTTCCAGTCTTTTGCTGCCCATTTTGTGACACGTGTTGCATCCATCAAATTAAAAATGACCTTATTTTTTCCTTAAAATGGTACATTTCCTCAGTTTAAACATTTGACATGTTTTCTGTGTTCTATTGTGAATAACACATGGGTTTATGAGATTTGCACATCATTGCATTCTGTTTTTATTTACATTTTACACAGCGTTCCGACTTTTCTGGAATTGGTGTTGTAAACAACCTATAGACACTATATTTACACTATATATTTTAATGATTTTGTTTTCTTTATCTTTCAGTTTTGTTTTTTGTTTTTTAATTGAATTCTCTGGTTTATGGTTGTTCATGTTTAGTAGCTATTGTCTACACTGTCAACTTGTGCATTTGCTTTCACTTTATTTAAATAATCAGGACTATCTAATTTGTGATTTAACTCATTACACTGACATTAGTTTTTTTTTTTTTTTTTTTTTTTTAATCTGCTTTATTAAACATCAGGGATATGATTTGACCCTTCTTAGCCACATTCACATGAAACATCATCGCATATCACATCACATCACTGCATATCACAAGATTAGAGGCTGATAAGCATCAGTGTAAGCATTAGTGGAAACAATAGCAAATAGCACACTTTTGTGCATGCATCAAGCTCAGTACCAGTGAGACTGCATGGAAACATGCCGTCACTGTCATATGGGTGGCTGCCAGGAAACAAACTATAGCAGGGCTGACGTGTTCAACACACACACACAACACACACTTGTACATTTCACTAAACCTGACAACAGCCCCCCCCCTTCTTGCTTCCACCATAACAGCAGCTGCTGGAGACAAGCACCTGCAAACTGCTTCGCGGTCATAACCACCCAGGGCACTCATGTGGTAACATACGCCATTTGTTTTCTCAATTGTGACGACTGTCATGTATTCTGTACATGTAGCAAAATATTGTCCATTTCTAAATTTCTGTAATAAATATGTAAATGCTATTGAATATTCTGGAAATAATTAGCTGTACTGAGATGCATTAGCAGCCCTCTTGCTTCAGAATCAATTAATGCACTCTTAGCATTATGGCTTTGAAATGAATTTACTTATTTATTTCTTATCCCTGATCTGTACTTCAGTATAGGTTAGCAGGATAATTGATGAGCAAATCACAGTGCAATCTCTCAGGAATTCTTTTATGGCCTTAAAATCCTCCACAAGAAATAATGCATCTGTCAAGCCAAATCCACGGTCATCTAATGAGCAGGTGAACTGTCAAACGAAACATGGCTGGTGCCCTTATGAAATTGACCAATAGGATGTGTAACTCCTAGATAATATCAAAAACTGTATGAAAAGAATCAAAGAATTGAATAAAATCCTAACTGCACTGCTGATTACAATCTAAATCAAGCTGTGATATACATTTTTAAGCCTACGTTCTGTTTAATTTCATGTTTGGCAATGCTAGGGTATTTCTAAGTTTATTGTCACTTCGATTCTTATTTTTAATCACCATTTTAGCTACCACACACTTTCTGCTGAAGAGTATGCTATGTGCATTTTTGCTGCTTTGGGTTGCTATTCGTTCTTTCTTACTTTCTTTTTTGTGTTTTCTGTTTATTTTGTGTCCATTTTTTGTATATATTTTTTTATACTTAGACCCTCTGTGCCACGATTTGCTAGTGCTTGCGCTATATGGTACTTGTTACTGTCATGTATCAGGAAACTCTGGACTCCAGTTCCCATCAGCCACTGCACTGCACTACTTGTCACATGACCACCTGCACCTGATTGTGTATATATATATATGCCTGATTGCTCTTGTGTATATATAGTCATTGTCTGCACTGTTTCTCTGCCTTTCGTTGTCTTAGACTACCATGTTCCATGTTCCCGTTTTTTGTTTCATGCCACAGTATCTTGCCTAGTTGTCTTAGTGTCTATGTTTTGTTGTTTGTTTATTATAATAAATGTTATTATAATAAATGTTATAATAAATGTTATTATCTGCGATTGCTTCTGCCTAAACCTCGGTACGTGACAGTTACAGTGTGCCAAAAGTGCAAAAACATTTAATAAATGGAAAAATGCAAATACAACCACCCAACTACATCCCCCCCCCCCCCCCCCCCCAAATAAAAAGCACGTCCACAAACACAACATTGAATCCAAAAAACAAAAATCTCACAACTTACGTGAAAAGTCAAAAACAAAACAAACCAAAAAATAAATAAATAATTACATCAACATTAACTCAAAATCAGAAAGATTTGGTCCTCACTGAACATCAAATGCTCAATGCTAATTGGCTACAGCATGTGTCCACTGAAAGATGGAGAGCTGGAGGATGTTTATAGTAAGATAGAAAATATGAACGAATTTACTGGTACATGCTTATATCATTCAAATTCATTATTCAGAAGAAAGAATTATTCCTCACTATAAGAAGTTATTTCACGTGTCCAATTAGCAACAAGCATGGGATGTTCAATGAGGACCATACTTTGTTTTGAGTTAGTGTTGGTGTGATTCTGAAATTGCTGTTGTGTTTTTGTTTCGTTATTGTGTGTTTTGATTTGCTGCTGTGTTATTTTTATTTATTTTTATTTTTTTTATTTACTGTTGCTTTTTTGTTTTGTTTTAGCATTTCTTGAGTTGCTGTCGTCTTTTTGGCTTGTAATTGTTTTCTGATATTGTTAACGTGTTTTGCTTGGAGCAGTACTGCCCTGTGCAGTTGACATTAGTGGGTCTGCAATCATGGCAACAGCTTTTGAAGAGCACTGCTACCCAGTCTGTTCACTTGTTTCAATCAATTTTTTTGTGGCTTTGTGTGTTTCTTTTTTTTTTTTTCATAATTGAAAAAGTGAGCTTGGATATGAGAAAGGTGTATAAATGAATCATATCACTTGAGAGATGCATCATAGCCATGTCAGAAATGTGTCATGCATGATGTTCTGTCATGGCTTTAGTCAAATTAGGTCCAATATGGTGAAGATTAAATGTCAGAATGATGATTACCAAGGTCACAGTATGGTTTGTGAGTTGTCATAGAAATTAATGACCAGTAACATAACAGTAACAATATAACCATTATCAGTGACTGTCACCATAGGCATCATACCATGGGCATGATAGGTCACGTTTCTGTTTGTTTACTTGGAGGTTTTTGTAATTGCTTTCTAGTGCTGAAATATTAAAGTACACTTGTCATCATCTGTTTTGAGCACTTTTGAAATCTCTCTCCGACAAGAAAATCTTAATTTGTACTTTCCCTAAGAGTACAAATGAGACAGAAATAAAGCTTGTTTTTTTATTTATTTAATTGTTTGTTTTAAAAAAAGTGTCACCATGTGTCATATAATCAAGCATAGTTATAAACTGTGATTAGTTACAATAAAGAAAAATGCTTTAATTCATGTGCCATTTAGATTTACTTTTATTAATGTTATTTTGTACAAACGTGAGCAGCCACTTTTAATTAACTTTAAGTCTTTTACAGAAAAGCATGTGTGTGCAAAGTGCATTGATGTGCGTGCCCTAGAAATGCAATCATTTTGTTCTGCAGGAAGAGTTGAACTATTTGATATGATCTGTTTTAGCATCCTAAATTTCATAGAGACTGAAGTGTGCATTATTCTCTGTACATTTCTGTGCATCTGCGGTACTGTAGTGAAGTAGTAAATAAATAAATAAATACTAATGAATACTGGGTAATTACTCAGTAAGTAATAATGCAGTGATTACTTGGTATTTCATTATGAACTAAGCAGTAACTACAGAGTCGCCTAGAGAACTACTAGCTAACTCCCAATTAATTACTAATCAGATCAGTTCCTCAAATACTGTCCTACTTAGGAAATGAAGCATTAAAACCTTATGCAAAGTAGCCCACTCCATACAAATGTTTTAGTTCTTTATTATTATAAATATAAAAATACATTCTCAGAGGATTCAGTGATCAACACAACATGTTTTCATCAGTATTCTTTCTGAGTGCTCTTTCAAACTTTATATGTGGCAGTATGAGCCACTATACGTATCTGTTCTGTGCTCCAAATATTCACATCAGTATTTGTATTTAAGCTTGAAGTGGCAATGGTATTCAATATTAATGTGGACCCTACCACCATGCCCTAGAAAACAATGAGGAAAAACAAAAACCAAAAAAAAAAAAAAAAAAACCCATAGACCCTTGATTTTTAGCAGGCCAGTGGTTTGGTAATCAACTGAATATAGTATGAGTGCAATTTTCAAATAGATAGGAAAACAAATAAAGGACCCATTTGATGGATTAATACTAAACACTGATCAGGGTAAAAGCTCCCTAAAATGGCTACTTTCATCATGATCGTTTCTGTCACATATTTCCACCTCAGGCTGAGCATGGAACTCATTTTCATATTGCTTTATGATTGTTTAAGTTGCCATATGTGTTTTTGTTTTGGTTCATGACTTGTCTCCATCCGTGTCTTGTTATTATCCCTACACTCTAAAAAACACTGAGTTAAAAACAAGTATCTCCTTTACTTATACACAAGAAGGTGTTCACAAATGTATTGCTAGAGCTGCTAAAGTGGTGTTTATATATAGACGTTTAAGTAAATTACTCAAATAAGTCTATAATTAAGACAAAAACGATCCGATTTTGATCAAAGGTTTAAAACATCAAAAAAAAAACAAAAAAAAAAACACAAACAACTGAGTAACCAACTCACGATCCAGTGGGCATCACAAACATGTAATCCAAAGAAGATAGTGATGCATTTAATGTCATGCAAACTGTTCTGTTATTGCCCATTTTTGCTTTTTCCTAGTGTACAGTAATGGTTTTATGGATAAATATATTGATATGATGCTTCACTCTTAAAACAGATATGTTAAATATTAACACATGATGCGTATCTAGTTAAGGACAACACATTTTGTACATTCAACACATACTGTGTGTTAAACATTTCCACACAAAGATGTATTAAAAAAATTACACAAAAATAATGCAGACGTGTTGTCTATATTTTTTTCCATACAGTTATCCTAAAATCGGTTTGTAAGCTATAATAGTTTAATCGTTGTAAAATGAATCGTATAAAAGAGTTTTGCTGTGAGTACACTTCGCTATAGGAACACACTCTACAGAAGTAAAGTCGCTGGCTGAGATGCTAGTGGAAATACGTAAGCAGCATTTGAGTATAGTCAAGTGCATCTATACATGGGGTTTTTGTTGCCACCGGTGCTTACTGGAAGACTACCTTACCCATCATTGCTTGAGTACTACAGCAAACTACAGCACCTCAAATAGCTCAAATTACACAGCATATTGCATTAAAGACAAAAAACACAAAAAAAAAGTACAATCTTCATGAATTTTCTATAAATGTTCTCTTTTCTTGAAATTATAGGGAGAACTTTTGGATCAAATGTAATAGTTTGAAAGTAATAGTTTTTTTTTATTATTAATGATTTAATTTTTAATGAATGACTTAAGTAAAACATTTAAGTATGCTAAGCGGTCGTGTTTTTGTGTCCTGTTCTTGTTTCATGTCTCGAATCTAGTTTCATGCTTAAACCTCGATTATCCCTTCCAATCTAGACCGCGTTTCAAATTTATTGACTTCCGTTTGAAAATAAAGACTTTGATCTGCGCTTGCTTCCGTTCATAAGCACATTCCGTAACAACAAGCGATTCTGTAGAAGTAATCACTTTGAATATTTCAGAATTGATTTAGCCACATACACTGTTAATTACACTAACTAGCTGAAAATAAAAGAACAAAGACTTGACTTGGACTTCAGGGGTGTGCGTGTGTGTTGGGTCTAGTGATGGCTCAGGGTTACTGATCGGAAGGTTGGGGGGATTCAAACCCCAGCGCTGCCACTGCAGGCCCTTGAGCAAGGCCCTTAACCCTCTCTGCTCCAGGGATGCCATGACCCTCTGCTCTAACCCCTACTTCCTAACAAGCTGGGATATGCCCAAAAAAAAAAAAAAAAAAAAAAAAAAAAAAGAATTTCAGTGTTGTTTTGTATATGTGACAAATAAAGACTTCTTTTTCTTCTTTGATTTAGACATTTGCTGTCAACAGGTTTAATGGAAGGAGTTCAACTAGTTGGAAGTAAACCTGGAAACTAAGCACACAGAGTCAAGGAAACTAGACGCAAAGATCTACAGCTTGTACAAAATACGAGCCAATACATAATCTAAACAAAATGTTATAGAAACACTAATTAATGAGACATAAAGTGCATAAGATGGAACAGGTGCAGCTACTCCTTGCAAATGTTATGCCCTCGACACTGCTGCACGCTATACAGATTGAAAATTATAGACCATTTAGAAAGCACTTTTTCAACTTGTCAAGCCAAAGCCACTGTTTAATGATATACAATGCCATGGTGGTGTTTATTTAAGCTGAAACACTTATTACAAATTAGCAACGAAAAGCTGTGTTACCAAATAATCTATAGCCTATGCTTACAGAGAACATGCAAGCTATATACACACAGGGCAGAGGCCGGAATCAAACCCACAACCCTGGCGGTGCGAGGCAAACGTGCTAACCACTAATCCACCACTCCCCTGGGTCTACTAAGTAAACAAAGATAATAATTCAGGCTGACAATAAATACAAAAAAAAAAAAAATGTAAAACACAAAGTAATACAAACACTATCAGTGCAAAAATAAGTGTAACGACAACAATAAATTGTTATCCCTGATATACTCTGATGTTCCTTGTAGAAGTAATGGAGGAAAACTCATTCCCCTATTGAGGAGCCAGGACACGAACGCCCTGACTTACAAGCAAAGCTTAAAGTTCAGAGAAGAGAATTTAAATAGGTAGCATTAGTTATCTAATGCTATACCACAGCACATGCAAATTCTTGATTCAGATTGGTCAGAAGGTGTTTAATTTTCTTTAGCCACAGCTCTGACTGTAGTTCCATCTGCATGGTTTGCATTAATGATCATATTTTAATGTTATCATTTCTACAGAACCACTATAGAAAGCTGCACTTGAACCAGCTTACAGTATTTGTTGATATGCTGGCGTTTTCAGTGAGGAGATGTTTATTTTTCATTTTTTTGAAAGAGTCTCCAGTGTCAGCACTTTGTAACAGCCAGAGGTAAGGCTGTAATGAGATGGAAGGCATTACAGTTTCTCAGAAACCTATGCTGTATTTTTTGTCCTTTTTTTTTTAAATCAAGAGAGAGAGAGATAAATAGAGCTGTAAATGATAACTGGAACATTAAACCTAACTATAAATGGAAAAAAAATTATGATGTGTTTGTTCCATCATTCCATCCATCCACTTTCCATACTGCTTATCCTACACAGGGTCCCAGGGGAACCTCGGGGCACGAGGCAGGGGACACCCTGGACTGGGTGCCAACCCATCACATAGTACAATCGCACGCACATTCACACACTACAGACAATTTGGAAATGCCATTCATCCTAGAATGCATGGCTTTGGGTTGTGGGAGGAAACCAGAGTACCTGGAGAAAACCCAAGATGCACAAGAAGAGCATGCACACAGGGCGGAGGTGGGGTTTGAACCCCCAACCACAGAGGTGTGAGGCAAATCCACCACTAAGCCTCTGTACCCCCCAAGATGTGTTTCTTTTTATAAATAAAAAAAAATCTACTTTTTTAAGCACTATTGTTTGGATTTACCTTACAAATTGGTTCTCTTTGAATTCCCCTTTGTAGGCTTCACTAAGTAACTGTGAAAAAACAAGAAATATGTCCTATGATATCAAATGGACAGTATTACTGTTCACACACACCTTGAATTAAGTCCAAATTTCATGTGGACTTTTGACACCTTTGAGCCACAGTTTGATGAATACTATGTTTTCTCATAAATTTATCTTAATAGTGAACTTTTTGGGTGTGGGATTTCCGACACAGTGCTGGTGTTGTCTTTTTCCATATATTGCACATATAAACAAAGAAAACATCTCTATTACTGTGCGTTCACATATGGAGAGAATAGTTCCAGCAATGTGGGAGCTGATTAGCAGCATTTTGATAACCTCATTTCCAAAGTCAGACCAGAACCAAAACTCTCTCTACAGCACGTCAACTCCTCAAGCATTTCATCCACAATATCAACCTCTTTTGAGTGAAACTTTGTCATGCAAAGACGTAGAAGTGGGAACACATTGGCGGTATGTATTTCATCCTTATATCCTGGTCTAGGTCTGAATTCAGACATTTGTGTTGCTTCTTGTTGAGTGTTGAGACTGCATCTGCTTTCCATCTCGAGTACAGGGGATTAAATGGTATAAAAGCGACAAGCATTTAGTGGTAAAGCAATGAACTTGTGCTAAGCGGACTGGAGAGAGAAAGAGCGAGCGCAGGAAGGATTAACAACTCGGGCTAATGAACCAAATGGTATTCAGCATAAACCGATACACTTGTAAGTATTATAGTATTATAGGGAAGGCTCAGTTACCTTAATTGAATTTTAGTGAGTCTTACGAACGATGTCGCCACCTACTGAATAAGGCGAAGAGAAGGAGGGGTGAAGATCATGAATTTCAGGACTAGACCACAGAACAGAGCAGATGATACATTTAATTACAACCTGGGCTTAATGCTTCATGACATCTTTATTTAACCACGTCACGCTGAATAAATTGCAAAAGCCTTTTATAGCCTGTTTATTCATCCATCTCTCTTCTTTCAATCTGAAAGTTTACAGGAAGTTTACAGATTACTAATTCTCTATTTTCTATTTATAGTTTGGATTGCTTGCAAGAAACTAGTCACTGCTCGGGGGGTGGGGGGGTGGGGGGCGTGCATGGTGGCTTAGTGGTTAGCACCTCCAGGGTTGATTCCCAACTGCACCCTTCAGTTACTCCAGGATTCCTCCCCCAGTCCGTGGCATTTCCAAATTGTCCATGGTGTGTGATAGTGTCTGTCAATCAACTGAACATTGTTTAAGACCGCATTGGGTGCATCTTTATATTCATGTTCTAGTTCTTTAAAGTCATGCTATCACTTTGCATGATGTGTGGATATGTGCATGAAGGAGTCCCTCCTGCAGTTATTTTGTTATCCTTTTTTCTCTGCTAAATATAATGTAAAAATTCACTTTTAATGTAAATAAAATCACTAAACTGGCCAGTTTATGCGAATTTCATGCTGTAGGTTGCACTTCACTATCCAAACCCACTCAGCTGCTTTAGATCCTGACAGCCGGTATGCATCACTAGCTTAGAGGCCGATCAAGACTCGATTTCGAATGTTACTGAGGCCGGAGTTGTATTAGTCACCTGAAATTATCTGACAGCAAGAACCTCACAGGCACTGGTTACATCCTTAAATAGTTTAATATGATACATAGATCTAATATTTTTGTTCATGTATTTATTTTCATTAACAGTGTAGCCTAGAAAGCATTTGAGATACAGGTAGCCTGTGTATGGTTGAAATTTTTTTTTTTTTTTTTTTTTTTTTTTCTCTTCATTAGCATTTAACTGCACTAAAACTCGCAATTTCCAGAACCCATTTTTGCTATGGAAAAGATGAAAGGTTAACTACTATTTAAAATTATTAGGGAACTAATAAAAAATGAATGGTCATGCATCAGCTACTGTGTAGTGTTTGCTTTGATGTTTCAGGTTTGATACTTTGTATCGACTGATTTTTTTTCGCAACTCTATTCTAAAGCATAATAAATCGAAATAGATTAAAGGATTGAGCAGTCATCCACAATCATTTTCCATTTTTAGTATCTCGACCGACTTAATGGTTGAAGCCAGCCACTAAGTAGACTGCAGCACCACAGAAATGTTTTACGTGACCAAACCCTGTGTGTTCTACCTATTCTGATTCTGAAGACTAGACATGTGACAGCTCTGCTGGTGTGGAACATTTAATGTGATGTGCTTTAGCTCCTATAACCTTCCAAAGCAGCCTGGTGGAAAGTAATGCTCTACCTGCAGCAACCTCTAACAGATGGCATGGGAACTGTGGGACATGGGGTAATAAAGAGGCTACATATTTTATTATGCACACATACATACACACATATCAGTGCACACTGGGTTTGCACACATTCACCATTTACAAAAACTTTGACAGAATCATTAAATCCTCACTGTTGTGAGAAATCACCTCCCCTGCTTCCCACCCCACACCCAAACGGATTATCCAGGAGGAAAGAACAAAAACATCCAGTCTGCCCATTTAAAAAATATATTTTAATGATTCTAGTGCTATTAAAAAGACCATATCTGTGCCCAGAAGGCTGTCTCCATTTTTCTGCTACATTACATTTCCCACATTTTAATAAATTTAAATTGTTTTTGGGCCATGGTGGCACAGCAGGTAGCATTGCCATCTCAAAACTGAAGGCTCCGCGATTTGATCCAGAGGTTTGCTTATTGTCTGTGTGGAGTTGCCAGATGGTAGATAAACTACTATAAATGTGTGAAATATTGTATTGAAATATTGAAATATTGTTGCGTGTGCGTGTGTGTGTGTGTGTGTGTGTGTGTGTGTGTGTGTGTATATATATATATATATATATATATATATATATATATATATATATATATATATATATATATAAATAATGTATAATATACAGTATCTCACAAAAGTGAGTACATGCCTCACATTTTTGTAAACATTTGATTATATCTTTTAATGTGACAACACTGAAGAAATGACACTTTGCTACAATATAAAATATTGAGTGTACAGCTTGTGTAACAGTGTAAATTTGCTGTCCCCTTAAAATAACTCAACACACAGCCATTAATGTCTAAACCGCTGGCAACAAATGTGAGTACACCCCTAAGTGAAAATGTCCAAATTGGGCCCAAAGTGTGAATATTTTGTGTGGCCACCATTATTTTCCAGCACTTCCTTAACCTTCTTGGGCATGGAGTTCACCAGAGCTTCACAGGTTGCCACTGGAGTCCTCTTCTACTCCTCCATGACGACATCACGGAGCTGGTGGATGTTAGAGACCTTGTGTTCCTCCACCTTCCATTTGAAGATGCCCCACAGATGCTCAATAGGGTTTAGGTCTGAGACATGCTTGGTCAGTCCATCACCTTCACCCTCAGCTTCTTTAGCAAGGCAGTGGTCGTCTTGGAGGTGTGTTTGGGGTCGTTATCATGCTGGAATACTGCATACTGTTCATGCTCTGCTTCAGTATGTCACAGTACATGTTGGCATTCATGGTTCCCTCAATGAACTGTAGCTCCCCAGTGCTGGCAGCACTCATGCAGCCCCAGATTATGACACTCCCACCACCATGCTTGACTGTAGGCAAGACACACTTGTCTTTGTGCTCCTCACCTGGTTGCCGCCACACACGTTGATGCCATCTGAACCAAATAACTTTATATTGGTCTCATCAGACCACAGGACATAGTTCCAGTAATCCATGTCCTTAGTCTGTTTGTCTTCAGCAAACTGTTTGCAGGCTTTCTTGTGCATCATCTTTAGAAGAGGCTTCCTTCTGGGACGACAGCCATGCAGACCAATTTGATGCAGTGTGTGGCGTATGCTCTGAGCACTGACAGGCTGACCCCCCACCCCTTCAAGCAATGCTAGCAGCACTCATATGTCTATTTCCCAAACACAACCTCTGGATATGATGCTGAGCACGGGTACTCAACTTCTTTGGTCGACCATGGCAAGGCCTGTTCTGAGTGGAACCTGTCCTGTTAAACCGCTGTATGGTCTTGGCCACCGTGCTGCAGCTCAGTGTCAGGGTCTTGGCAATCTTCTTATAGCCTAGGCCATCTTTATGTAGAGCAACAATTCTTTTTTTAGATCCCCAGAGAGTTCTTTGCCATGAGGTGCCATGTTGAACTTCCAGTGACCAGTATGAGGGAGTGTGAGAGCGATGACACCAAATTTAACACACCTGCTCCCCATTCACACCTGAGACCTTGTAACACTAACAAGTCACATGACACCGGGGAGGGAAAATGGCTAATCGGGCCCAATGTGGACATTTTCACTTAGGGGTGTACTCACTTTTGTTGCCAGCGGTTTAGCCATTAATGGCTGTGTGTTGAGTAATTTTGAGGGGACAGCAAATTTACACTGTTACACAAGCTGTATACTCACTACTTTACATTGTAGCAAAGTGTCATTTCTTCAGTGTTGTCACATGAAAAGATATAATCAAATATTTACAAAAAGGTTAGGGGTGTACTCACTTTTGTGAGATACTGTATATATGGACCATTTTGTGTATAACCCTACCTATCACCCACTGTTCTTGGGATAGGCTCTAGATCCAATATAGCTGAATGAATGAATGAATTAATGAATGAATGAATGAAGGAATAGATGGTCTTCTCCACACAGTGTGTGCATTTATGGTTGACCTTTTTCCAAAAGCATGGATCAAGTGTAAAAATCAGAAAATGAGAACACTGACAACATAATTTTCCTTCTAATGCAATGCCTCAAGATAGAGAGATAGATAGAAAGAGAGAGAGGGAAAGAGAGAGATAATTTAAAATGAATTTTTAATGGGTAAAACCCTTTAATGATGTAGCCTAATCCAAAGCAACACTATTAAAAAGGGCCCATGTAATACCTTAAAGTGTTCTTTAGTTTGTCCCTCTGGGGGAACAATAAATATTTTATGCAGAACCCTACAACAGAGAGTTTCCTGAGAAGGTTACCAATAGAAACCCTTCAGAAAGATAGCGATCTCTAACCAATGTTGTTAACCATACAAAGAACCAATGAGGATTTCAAGTTATAAAGTTTAATAAGCCATTTAGAGGTCTTTAGTTTTCCTTCTGTGGGAATCTTTAAGGACTATGTGTAGAACCCTACAACTGAGTGTATTCCCATTGTAAAGGTTCCAGGTAAAACCCTTAAAGCTCAGAACCATGAACTATCTTAAGAATCATTGGAGTAACTTTGAAATTTACATTTACATTTATTGTAAATTTATGCATTTATTGTACAGTTAAGGTTAGCCTACATTTATATAGCGCTTTTCTAGACACTCAAAGCGTTTTACATAGTATGGAGGGGATCACCTGGAAGATGCAGCCATAGTGCACCAGAACGCCCACCACACACCAGCTACTAGTGGAGAGGAGAGAGAGATGTAATCAATTCAGGGATGGGGATTATTAGGGGGCCATGATAAATAAGGGTCAATGGGGGAATTTCGCCAGGTAACCCGGTTATACCCCTACTCTTTTATGATAAGTGTCCTGGGATTTTTAATGACCACAGGGAGTCAGGAGTTGGTTTATGGTCTCATTTGAAAGACAGTGCTGTTTTTACAATATAGCATCCCCATCACTATACTGGGGACCACAAAGACCACAGGGTGAGCACTTCCTGCTGGCCTCACTAATACCACTTCCAGCAGCAACCTTAGTTTTCTCCAGTAGGTCTCCCATGTAGGTACTGGCCAGGCTCAACCTTGCTTAGCTTCAGTGGGAAACCAAGCGAGAACTGCAGGGAGATTTGTCTCTGAAGGTGAAAAACAAGATGTTTACAGTGGCTTGCATAAGGTGGACAGCACATCTAATGTAAAAAAAAAAAAAAGACATAGAGAAATATAGATAGAGACCGAGAGAAAGAGAGAGAGCATGACAGAGAACCAACAGAGACTCTGATCTCCTTTAGCACTTGGCCTGTAAGAACAGCCTCTGGCTATCTACAGTGCATTTCACGCTGAAGTGCAGGGATCTTCATGCAGAGAAGTGAAAGATAAAACAAGGGAGAGGTTACAGATTGACTGGATCATTCTAGGTCCCGGCACACAAGCAGGACCAGACCTCCATCTCACTCAAGAACATAAACAGATTTGTCATCATGTCAGAGTTTGGAGGTAAAGAAATTATTGTACTTTGATCCACAGCAGAACCAGAGGATAGCTCCACACACTTAAATGTCAGATGGGTAAAATATGTTTTGGCTTTTGCCTGAGTCATTGCCTTTTGTGTACAGCAGCCATTGTGTGACTGATGCTCTTACCTGAAAATATTACCTATAATGAGCAAACAAGCAGTGACTGTCCTCTGATTTATAAACTATGTGTCTCTCTAAACATCATCAAATAAATTATAGTATTGTGTGGCAGGCAATGATATAATATTGTATTGTATATTACAGTATGGTGTAGGTATAAAATATTCTGGTTTGGCAATGGTATTAAAGTATGGTATAGTAGAAATACTCAAGTCCAAGTAAAACTACTTACAAAATAATTACTCAAGTAACAGTAAAAGTAATAATGTTAATAATTACCTTAGGGTGTGTGGGTGTCCTGTCAACACGTCCACTTCTGCCCCCTCTCCAAGACTGAGCCCGCTAAAAAAAAAAGTGAGCGGTTGTTGAATCCACTTTCAGACCACTGGAGCATATCGCAAGATTTGTGACTTCATTGTATGTGATATAAACTAATTATTAAAACTACATATATGCATTAATATTTAACAGTAACGGAGGAACACCACTGGATGTAGTGAAGTAAAAGTACATTTCTGCGATTAAAATTTAAGCTGAGCAAGAATTTAAGTATGGCCAGTTAAACCTACTCTTCAAAGCAGATATTTTTGAAAAAGTTACTCAAGTAAATGTAATAAAATAAATGTTGCATGTTACTACCCACCCTCTGTGGTATAGTATATCAAATCACATTATGGTACTGTATAAGTATAGGCTATGGCAGGTTATAGTATATAGATGTAGTATAGCATATCATAGTATACCACAGTATGATATAACTATACACTAGTGTAGTATGGCATGGTATAGTAGACATAGCAGGGTACAGTATGGTGTAGTAGTAGGGCATGATATGCTTGGGTAGAATATGTATGGTGTAGTATGGCATGGTATAACAGTATAGTATAGCATAGCATACTTGAACATACTATTCTACATTGTATAGCACACTGTAGCACCTTAAAGTTCACAATACAATAGTGCATTTTAATTTAATTTCCTATAGTATTGTACAGTATAGCATAGCGTATACACTAGCACAGTGTAGCAAGGTAATAACTACTGTTGTTATTTATTGAAATGTCTTAAATGAGTACTATGCTCATTAACAGAGGTGGGTGTAACAGTTGTGAGGAAAAATGGACATATACCAATTTTTACTTTATTGTAAATGGGTTGAAACTGAAACAGTAACATCCTCTGTTTCTGAGCAGGAAAACATGGTGTGTAAACGTCCATATGAGTTCCAGTTTACGTGAACATGATATGAGCAGAGCATAAGGAAAGATAATGTACTCTACGTGACACCGTAGCAGCTAAACCCAGACAATGATAGCTTAGCTGAGCCCCCACTTGGCTAATGACACCAAACTAGGCTAGTTAGAAAAGTTTTATATTTTATCGGTCTGTTAGTTCTACAGCAGTGATAACACCCGAGGCAAGTTTTATGAGTTTCACGTTGTAGTGTATTTTGGTAGGTTTTGAAAGTAACTTGAAGGTAAACTAATTAGTAATCTGATTACTTTTTACATGCAGTAATATAATCAGATTACAATTTTAAAATAGTACTTAATAATCTGTAGTGGATTGTTTTTTTGTTTGTTTTTTGAGTAACTTACCCAACACTGCTTATTAAACATATCCAGAGGATGTTTGGCTTTGCCAGCAATAAGAAGAGCATACTCAGTAACTACTAACAGCCATCAGTAAGCTTTACTCTTACATAAAACTTCTTGGCTGCCTTTTTGAGTCTTTTTCCACAGCAGTGGACTGTGGCTGTGGACAAGTCAACCATGTCCTCTGTCATCAATCTATTGGTTAACAGCAGACCGTTTCAGCTTTAAGCTAAGCATTAGCACTCAATGTGCCAATAGCACACATTTACAGGGACCAGGTCAAACCTGTGCAGACCTGTTAATTGGGGGCAGGAAGAGACTGTAGCAGGCATTTTTCTGATTTTTAGAATGAACAGAGTCAGGCACCCCAGGGCAGATCAGGTAAGCATAAATACTATACTAAAACCTGCATACTCTACTCTACTCTACTAAACCACACTGCACCATACTGTGCTATGCTGTTCTGCACTATACTACTCTATACTACACTAAGCTATACTATACTGTGCTGTTCTGCATTATACTACTCTATACTACAGTAAGCTGTACTATACTATGTTGTTCTGCACTATACTACTCTATACTACACTAAGCTATACTATGCTATGCTGTTCTGCACTATACTACTCTATACCACACTAATCTATACTATACTTTTCTGAACTATACTACTCTATACTACACTAAGCTATACTATGCTATGCTGTTCTGCACTATACTACTCTATACCACACTAATCTATACTATACTGTTCTGCACTATACTACTCTATACTACACTAAGCTATACTATACTGTGCTGTTCTGCACTATACTACTCTATACCACACTAAGCTATATTATACTATACTGTTCTAAACTATACTGCCAGGGTTGGGAGGGTTACTGTAAAAATGTATTCAGTTACAGTTACAAATTACTACAGAAAATATCACAATATGAAAGTAATGTAATCTGATTTTTTTTATTATTATTATTATTTCAAGGTCACATATGTAAATAAATTCAAGAGAAAAGAAATATGATCTAAAATCATTTTATTTAGAGCTTATTTTAGAGCTTAAAAACATGTTCAATGTTTGGATTTGTTTTAAGAAAATAAATACATTTGTTGCTCATGTTAATCACAACTGGCAAGAGCGAAGCAGAACTATAAACATGCAGCTGTCTATATTGTATCAAACGCAGGGCTCCAGACAAAAACAAAATCTATTAAGGAGCTACTGGCTTCTATAAGAAAAATATAAACAGTCGGCAATTGATTGTTTAAGTGCCACATAAGACTGAACGTACATTTAAAATTTTTAAAACACTTACTTTCATTCATTGTGTCATGTGTGTACGTCTTGACTCATTTTACAGCGTCAGCATTTTCATCCCAGTTCACCTAAAGTTGAAACTGAACGTCTTTTCTAACTTGAGAACTATTTACAGTGGCCTGGACTAATATTGGCACAGTTGGTAAATATTGGCTATATTGTTTAACCTTTTGATCTTTTGTTAGAAATATCACAGAAATACTCTGCTCTCATGGATATCAAACAATTGCAAACACGACACAGGTTTATAAAAAAAAATCTTTGTTAAATATGTGTTCAACAGTTATTGACACCCTTATACGTTCATATGAGAAAAATATATTTGAAGTATATTCGCATTGATATATTACTTTTTGTTTAAGTACACCTGGGTAACTAGGAACAGGAAATTGCTCAACCATGACATCCTGTTTCACAGGGGTATAAATATGAGGTAACACATAGGCCAAATTCCCTTAGTCATTCATAACAATGGGAAAGACCAAGGAATATAGCTGTGATGTGCAGAAAAGGTTACTGAACTTCACAAAATAGGAAGTGGTTATAATAAAATAGCACAAGCATTGAAAATGCCCATTTCCACCATCAGAGCAATAATTAAGAAGTTCCAGTCAACCAGAAATTTTATCAATCAACCTGGAATTGGACGTGTGTCTGTATTGTTTCAGTGCACTGTGAAGAGGATGGTTCGAGTGGCCAAAAAATCTCCAAGGATCACAGCTGGAGAATTGCAGAAGATAGTTGTGTCTTGGGGTCAGAAAATCTCCAAAACTACAATCTGAAGTCACCTACATCACCACAAGTTGTTTGGAAGGGTTTCAAGAAAAAAGCCTCTACTCTCATCCAAAAACAACTCGAGGGTCTTCAGTTTTTCAGACACTACTGGAACTTCAAATGGGATCGGGTTCTATGGTCAGATGAAACCAAAATAGAGCTTTTTGGCAATAAACACCAGAGGTGGTTTTGGAGCACACAGAGAGGTAGCCATATGGAAAAGTACCTCATGCCAACTGTGGTGGTGGATCTTGAATGTTTTGGGGCTGTTTTTCTGCCAGAGGACCTGCACATTTTGTTAGGATATATGGCATCATGGACTCTATCAAATATCAACATATATTATATGAAAACCTGACTGCCTCTGTCAAAAAGCTTAAAATGGTCCATGGTTCCAGCAGGACAGTGATCTAAAACATACATCAAAATGAACAAAATCAAATGGTTTACTGACCACAAAATCAAGGTCCTGCATGGCCATCCCAATCCCCTGACTTGAAACCCATAGAAAACCTGTGGGGTGAATTGAAAAGGACAGTCCACCATCGTGAACCTCAAAATTGGAAGGATCTGGAAAGATTCTGTATGGAGGAATGGTCTCAGATCCCTGGCCATGCATTCTCCAACCTCATCAGGAATTATTGGAGAAGACTCAGAGCTGATTTCTTGGCACAGGGAGGTAGCACAAAGTATTGACTAAAAGGACACCAATAACTGTTGCATACCTAAGATACACAGATAGATTTTTTTTGGATAAACTTGTGTTTGTTTGCAATTGTTTGATATCCATAAGAGCAGAGTATTTTTGTGATTTTTTCTTTTTAACAAAAGATCAAAAGGCTAAACAATAAAGACAATTTTTCACAGCCTTCTTTGCTCATATTGACCAAGGGTGCCAAAATTAGTGGAGGGCATTGTGCAGTCACAAAGAATTGTTCTTTACACAGAATCTCAGCCAGTGTCACTGAGCATAATTATATCAGCATCACTTGGCCACTGAGTGTAGTTTGGCCTCCTCCTTGCAGAAAGCCAGTGTTTGACACATGGTTCAGGATCAAACTGTTCAAGTGATGGGTCCTCTGTGCTGATCCTGGCCAAGTCTTCCAAGGTTGAATTGCATACTTTTTATCCTGTTTGGAACTGAAAAGCCACGTTCACACTGAGATAGGACAAGCAATATCTCAATTAGATGCATTCTGCTCAAAGCAAATGATGTGGCGTTGTCATCTTTCACAAATCCTGTTAATATTTCTTCATTAGTAATATCTGAGAGGTAAATTTGGTGAAAGGCAGCTCTTCGCATGCAATCATATAGGCAGTGTTGAATTTTATTTTTAGCTCCATCCATTCGGTCTGGTCATGTAGTTCACATGCACAAGACACTGCTTGTGCTAATAGTGTTTTGTGGAGCACTCTGCGATCACATAGTCAAAAGCTTTTTTTATGCTTTTGACTATCGCCCTGTTTTCTCACAGTCTCTTTCTTGAAATGGTTCGTTCTGGTCATATAATCCGTTTTCCACACTATTTCTCTCTGCCTGCTTTGGAACAAAAGACAAAACACATTTTCACTGTGTGATGATCATACCTGAACCATGCAAACTCTTGAATCCAAGAGGTCTTTAATGCCTTTTTACATTCTAAAATGCACTTTTAGTTGGGTGTTCATTGATTGATCCCCTGTGTCTCCATCGTTTTCGCTCTCTTATGCTGGCATAACTGGAGCCTGTTTTTTTACAACACCAATTCCAAAAAAGTTGGGACGCTGTGTAAAATGTAAATAAAAACAGAATGTAATGATTTGCAAATCTTGTAAACCCATATGTTATAAACAATAGAACATAGAAAACATATCAAATGTTTAAACTGAGGAAATGTACCACTTTAAGAAAAAAATAAGGTAATTTTGAATTTGATGGCTGCAACACATCTCAAAAAGGTTGGGACAGGGTCAACAAAAGACTGGAAAAGTAATTGTTACTAAATAGAAACACCTGGAGGAACATTTTGCAACTAATTAGGTTAATAGGCAACAGGTCAGTAAGATGATTGGGTATAAAAATAGTATCTTAGAGTCTCTTAGGCAGAGTCTCTCAGAAGTAAAGATGGGATGGAATCTGGATAGAAGCATAAGTTGCTCTAAAACCTGTATATGCCTTTCAGCATTGATGGTGCCTTTCCATATGTGCAAGCTGCCCATTCCATAGGCACTATTGCACCCCGTACCATCAGAGATGCAGGCTTTTGAACTGAGTGTAGATAAAAAGCCGGATGGTCCCTCTCCTCTTTAGGCCTCTTTAGTTTGGAGGACATGGCGTCCATGGTTTCCAAAAAGAATTCCAAATTTCGATTCATCTGACCACAGAACAGTTTTCCACTTTGTCTCTGTCAATTTTAAATGAGCTTTGGCCCAGAGAAGACGGAGGCATTTTTGGATCATGTTCACATATGGCTTCTTCTTTGCATGATAGAGCTTTAACCAGTATTTGTGGATGGCACGGAGAACTGTGTTCACAGACAATGAGTTCAGGAGATGTTTCTCAGCCCATGCAATGATTTGCATTAGAGAATCATGCCTGTTTTTAATCTAGTGCCGCCTGAGGACCCGAAGATCACGGGCATACAATATTGATTTTCACCCTCGTCCTGTATGCACAGAGATTTCTTCAGATTCTCCGAATCTTTTGATGATATTATGTAATGTAGATGATGAGATATTCATAGTCTCGCAATTTTACATTGAGGAACATTATTTTGAAATTGTTCCACAAATTGTAGATGCAGTTTTTCACAGATTGGTGAACTTCTGCCCATCTTTACTTCTGAAAGCCTCTGCCTCGCTAAGATACTCTTTTTATACCCAATCACCTTACTGACCTGTTGCTAATTAACCTCCTGTTAAACCAGCTGTTTCTTTGTAGTAACATTTACTTTTCCAGCCTTTTGTTGCCCTTGTCCCAACTTTTTTGAGATGTGTTGTGGCCATAAAATTCAATATTAAATATTTTTTTCTTAAAACGGTACATTTCCTCAATTTAAACATTTGATATGTTTTCTGTTTTCTACTATGAATAACATAGGGTTTATGGGATTAGAAAATGATTGCATTCTGTTTTTATTTACATTTATTTACATTTTACACAACGTCCCAACTTTTTTGGAATTGCAGGTTGCATTAGCAGGTGTGCCATGAGCATTGGTGCTCGACAGAGATGATGATTGTTTGAAAACGTCTGATATTTTTCAATTTGACATGTCTTTCTGGCGTGGAAAGCTGAGCTCTGCTTTCCCTGTGCGTATTCTGGCGCTCTGGATGAATTTGAAGTTGGTGAGACTGCTTTTTTCCCCACTGTCTCATTTGATTCTGTCAACACAACAAATTATGCAATAGGCATAACTGTATTAGATTTCAGTTACCAGTTTTTTTGTATCCTGATCCCATAATGCTGTTATATGTATTCCGTTACTCCACAAGCCTGTATACTACTCTATATTACACTAAGCTATACTACACTATAATGTGCCACAGTACACCATAGTACACAAAACTCTATAAAAAAGTTCACTATACAGTATCTCACAAAGTGAGTACACCCCTCACATTTTGTAAATATTTGATTATATCTTTTCATGTGACAACACTGAAGAAATGACACTTTGCTACAATGTAAAGTAGTGAGTGTAGAGCTTGTGTAACAGTGTAAATTTGCTGTCCCCTCAAAATAACTCAACACACAGCCATTAATGTCTAAACCGCTGGTAACAAAAGTGAGTACACCCCTAAGTGAAAATGTCCACATTGGGCCCGATTAGCCATTTTCCCTCCCCGGTGTCATGTGACTTGTTAGTGTTATAAGGTCTCAGGTGTGAATGGGGAGCAGGTGTGTTAAATTTGGTGTCATCGCTCTCACACTCTCTCATACTGGTCACTGGAAGTTCAACATGGCACCTCATGGCAAAGAACTCTCTGGGGATCTGAAAAAAGAATTTTTGCTCTACATAAAGATGGCCTAGGCTATAAGAAGATTGCCAATACCCTGACACTGAGCTGCAGCACAGTGGCCAAGACTGGGTGTACTCACTTTTGTTGCCAGCGGTTTAGACATTAATGGCTGTGTGTCGAGTTATCTTGAGGGGACAGCAAATTTACACTGTTATACAAGCTGTACACTCACAACTTTATATTGTAGCAAAGTGACATTTCTTCAGTTTTGTCACATTAAAAGATATAATCAAATATTTACAAAAATGTGAGGGGTGTACTCACGTTTTTGAGATACTGTACATGGAAATGGTAGCACAATACACCACACTAATAATTTACTATAGTGTGTTTTTTATTATACTACACAATACAATCCTACACAGGTTGACTAAAAAAATGTTACCACTACATCACTGTAACACTGAAGTGTAAATACTGTAACATTATAAAACCAGGAACAGCAAACCTTTCTTCTTTCCTCCAAACTCAGTGGGGTAAGGAATTCACCAAAAAAGCAGAAGTACTGTAAAGAAAAGAAAAGAAAAACAGTAATTAATAACATTTTTAATCACCCTGTAGAGTGTACAGCACAATATAGTGTAACATAGTTATGTTGCACTGTACTACACTACGTTATGCTATTCTATACAATACTGCACTACACTCTACTATGCTATGCTACAGTACGCAATGCTACTGTATACTATACAAATACTACACTATACTGCACTGTGTCATGATGCACTATAGTATGCAGCATGTGTTTTGGAAACCCAGAACATTCATTTGGGCATATGGCAACATATTTTTCCCAGCCCAAAGTGATTATACATAAACAAACAACAAAGAGGTAAACACACACACACACACACACACACACACATTTGCAAATCTTATGCCAGTCAAACCTTCCTCCTCGGTATGACACAGTTATTGACAGATCATTATATATAGAGTTGATATGTTTTAATCAATTGTAATATGTCTTTTATCACATATAGTTGTTTATTCAGATTTGTTGTTGTTGCACAAAATGTGGAGGGGGTAGCAAAGGAGAAGAGAGAGCGAGAGAGAGAGTTGTGATCCTAAACAGTTTTTTCTTCAAAGTAGGAAACCCACCATCTTATAACGCATTTGAGACCTTTCAATCCATATTTGTTTGAATTGCACAATAATGTTGGCATTGTATGAAAGCTGAGACTTTATTTGATCTGAAACCAATAAAGGCCCAAAACAGCTCAGACCTGAGAATAAACGTTCTACACAAATGGGCGAGTGCAGCTCCAAGCCCCCTATTCTGTTATATACTACGCTGCTACTTTTCAGTCATTCCGGTCAGTTGAAAGGCCATATTGTACTAAATCAAGGCTGCTGGACTTTCAGTATAACCTTAAAACATTTTTTATGATGAAGTCTCTTTGAATGAGAAGCGAAACATCTTCCAGACTATGAAACAAGCCCAGTGGACTTGATTTACTACAGCTTGGTATTTCAAATGACTGAAAAGTTTCATAGGCATGTTGCTGGACTTTATCTCTCCACAGGATCTTACTTTTCATCACACACTTACCATTTAACTTACATATACTTATATTCTTAAGCATGCACACTAGGCATGCGCATGCAACGAACGGACCTATCAAATTATAAAAAAGGCCTGCTATGACCCTAACTCAATCATGCCTGACCATAGCTAACACCCTCCTTGAGTTGCCTTGAGGATAGCAGCACATCTGCACATGTTTCTGAATACATATATGAATACATGTTTGTGAGCCCATTCTTTGATGCTCTGCAGGGAGCAGAGCTCAATGTCAGAGGGCTTAGCATTTCTGCTCAAACAGAGCTGCTTTAATTTTCCCCTGTGCAGGGTGTCTCCTCAGGGATATCAATATCCAGCTATAGTATTAGCTAAATCAATGCAGTCAAATACTTGAGTGCAAATCCTCATTCCAGGGCAATTTGAGCCGTTTGATTTAGAGCTGCACACAAGCGGCTGTGGCTTTGCTATCTATATGCGATGTTTCATGGGCAGTAGGGCATGCAACCAAAATAACTCCTGATGAGTCAGTATACTTCCTAATGATCTTGACCCACTTCCTTAAACGCATGCGTCCTTGTGTAAAACTTGTTGTTGCTTTTGTTTACATTTCCATTATGTTGCCTTTGTTTATCTCTCCACTCTTGTTCTTCTTTTGTTTTGTTACCTGTCTGTGTACATCTGTTCTGTGTTAACTCATTGATTAGTTTGACTATGTATACCCTGCTTTTTACCGAGTGTCTAGTTCTGGGTATATCATTCTCTTTGCTTATTTTCCCAAAACTTTGATTATGGATCATACTAGTTTGTTGTTTTCCTTCTCTGCTCTGACCCCTGCTTGAATTTCTGATAACATTTAATGAATTTTGTAAATCCATTTTCTGTACCACTTATCAAACACAGGGTTCTGGGGAGCCTGGAGCCAATCCCAGGGGACTTGGGGCACAAGGGTGGGGCACACCCTGGACAGGGTGCCAACCCATCGCGGGGCACACTTGCACACATTAACACACCCATTCACACACTCTGGACAATTTAGAGATACCAATCAGCCTACAGTGCAAATCTTTGGACTGGGGAAGTAACTGGAGTACCCAGTGGAAACCCCCAAAGCATGGGAAGAACATGCAAAATTCATGCACACAGGGTGGAGGTGGGAATCGAGTCCCAACCCCAGTGGTGTGAGGCAAATGTGCTAACCACTAAGCAACTGTGTGCCCCCATTTAATGAATAAAAAAAACAAAATACATGTTGCGTTTTCACACTCATTTCTTGTCTCCCACTTCTGCATGTTACATGTTGATTTTTATCTACTAAACAGAGCTGGAATTAAATCTTTAGTTGTGTGCTATTCACATGTCATTTGTGTTAGTCTAACCTATTTTAAGAAATGGCCTCTTGATTTCATGCTGCATCATTTTTCAGTATCTACCTTCTTTTTCATTCAAAGTGATCAGTTTTATTAGTTCACATCTTTTTGCTGTGTCCTTTTAGTTTTGAGCAGAGTCATTATTTTTAAAGTAGTAGCCTTCAGACAATTTATACCCTGAAGAGTTCTAATCAGGAAGCACCTGGAAACCTCAGAAGTGTGAACTGCATACAGAAAATTTTAATAATCCGAATGATTATTATAATGGTTGATTAAAAATCCAGCTATGGTCCAATATCTAACCTCCCTTTAATCCCTAAGATCCTAGAAAAGGTTATAGCTCAGCAGTTCATACTTGCATAATAATAACATTCATGAAACCTTTCAGTCAGGGTTTAGGCTTCATCACAGTACAGAGAAGGTGCTGGTTAAAGAGGTAATCGACATACTATTGTCTCTTTGCTTGGTTTGCCTGATCTTAGTGCAGCTTTTGACACCATACGTAGATCATAATATTCCTCTAGATAGACTAGAATATGTTGCTGGAGTTAAGGAATCTGCTCTTTCCTGGCCACAGATGTAAATGGTGACTGACTTGTCTATGTGTACAAAAAAAAGTAAAGTTTGGTGTTCCACACGGCTCTGTTCTAGGCCCACTGCTTTTTCCTCTATATATGTTACCTCTGTGTACAATTATTCTTAAACATGGTATTAGCTTTGACTGCTATGCTGATGAAACATAGCTGTATATGTCAGCAAAGCCGAATGGTAGACACAAGCTCCATAGATACTGGAGGCTTCTCCTACTTGAAATTTATTCTACTTAATTCTGACATGACAGAAATCCTTTTACTAGGACTACAGGCAGCTAGTAGCAAGCTTTCTGATTATGTATTAACCATGGATAACCTTTTAGTTACATTATATGTGCAGCAGTGAAAGAGCTTGGTCTGATTATTGACTCCAGTCTCTCATCTGAAGCTCATGTAGACAATATTACTAGGATAGTAATATTGTCTAAGATAAGAAATATTATGAAAAACTAGTTCAAGCTATAGATTGGACTATTTTTTATATTTCATCATTGTAGAAAATTAATTATATTATATTATATCTTGTTTTATTATAGTATATATGTACATTCAGATTTTTTAAAATTATTATTATCATTATTATTGTAAAGGACTGATTTACGGCAGGACGCTCCTGCGAATTAAACCATTGGGGTTCATTTGCCTTTCAGATTAAAATAAAAACACTAGAATGATGATCACCAATTTTACTTATTAAAGCAAGATTAAACATATACAATTTTAATTAATAAAGCTAAAATAACTAATAAAGTTGGTTTTAAATTAAATGTGATAAGGGGTCTCTGCTATTATTAAATCAAACTTTATTAATTTGGTTTAATTACTGGCAACTCTTAATGGGTGGATAATGATCACATCGACACCGAAGGTTTTTTTTTTTTTTTTACCACTCTGAGAAAAGACATTATGCCCATGGCAACCTGAGGAGCATGAGAAAGCATTGAATCCTAAAACTCCCTCTCTCCAGTTTTAAATGAAATCAGACCACCTGCTGACTGGGAATAGAGTGCACCTAGATCCCTCTGCATGTGTACATACTAAACTGTTTCCTTGCTCTTTTCTCCACAACTGCTTATGTGTGTGCGTATTAAACAAGCAATTAAGTACAAATTCATTATATGTCTTAATTGCACTTATGTAATTAAACACACAGCCCTGACTACACCGGCATCATCATTATGCTCCGTTCTCTTTGCTGTATTTCCCTCGGCCTGAAAGGGCGAGGTTTCATACTGAGATGAATTGTGAGATACACACCGGATCAGAGCAATCTCGACATGCAATAGAAATACATCCCTCAGCTAATTATTGATTAGTTGAAAGCTGGGATGCATTTGTTTCATCTGTGTATGTAGCTTCTGCTCCCATCCCCAGCAGGTGAGACATCATCAAATGAAAATGTCATGATAGAAGTCTCAGGATCAGACGCTCTTTTTATTTTCAACATTATGCATAGATGATGAGGTGTATTTCCTACTAGACTTTGTCTTCTCTCCTAAGATTGCAGCACTCTGTGTGTATTCTCTATTAAACCATATTAAAATGAAACCACTGTTTAATACGTGGAAATGGAAATCAGTGCAACATTGAGATTCAGGAAGTAAGTCACATGTCTATTCTGGACTGGAAAATTGGACAGCTTGCTCATCTGTCATCGAGTCCAAACAAAGCATTTCTCTGAGCTGTATTTTGAGGTTCAACCCTCTTGACTGCAATTTGCACGTTTCTCAAATGGTAGGATGTGCACAAGACACCGAAGTGTCCCTGTATTTGAAAGGATTTTGGCAGGTCCTTTTGTAAAATCCTGATACTAACAGTGCATTCACACTTATTTGCTGAGTACAAATTCGAGCAGAATTAATGCTTTTAGTACTTTTGCCACAGCATTAAAGGAATCAAAAAGGGTGTGTGGAGCTGAGTACATCAAATAGTCATAAACTCGTTCATTCATTAGGCTGAAATAAGGTATTCAAGCTTTTGTGATTGAAATCAAACTTGTGTGTAGAAATCATAAAAATCCATCTGAGCACACAGTTTTGCTCATAAATTTACACACCCCTAGCAGAATCTGCAAAATGTTAATAATAATAATAAAAAAATGAAAGATCATTGAAATCACATTTTTTTATTCAGTTTTGTCCCGAATAAGCTATTTCACATAACAGATGTTCACATATAGTCCACAACACACAATAACAACTGAATTTGCACAAATGAACCAGTTCAAAAGTTTGCACACGCTTGATTCTTAATACTGTGTGTTGTTACCTGGATGATCAACGACTGTTTTTATGTTTTGTGAGAGTCCCTTGTTTGTCCTGAGCAGTTAAACTGCCTAGGTAAAATCCTGCAGGTCCTGCATATTCTTTGGTTTTCCAGCATCTTCTACATATTTGACCCCTTTCCAGCAATGGCTATATGATATTGAGATCCAGCTAGGGCAATTGAGGGACTCACACACAACTATTACAGAAGGTGCAAACACTCACTGATGCTCAAGAAGGCAGCACACTACATTAAGAACCAGGGAGGTGTAAACTTTTGGACGAGATGATCGGTGTAATTTATTATTTTATATGAAGATCCTATTTTTTTTATTTAGCACAGCCCTTCAGAAACTGCATAACACATTTACATGTTTCCCAAAAGACACAATAATTACAATTTACACCAATCATCCTGTTCAAAAGTTTACACCCCCCTGGTTCTTAATGTATGGTGTTGCTTTCTTGAGCATCAGGGAATGTTTGCACCTTTTGTATTAGTTGTGTACGAGTCTCTCAGTTGTCCTCAGTGTGAAAAGGATCGCAATATCATATAGCCTCTGTTGGAAAGGGGTCAAATATGTAGAATATGCTGGGAAAATCGAATAATGTGCTGGAACTGGAGGATTTTTCTTAGTTGGTCCAAACAACCATAAACACATGGCAATTCCACAGCATTACAGATCTTGGCTCAATTTAGCACCTCGCAAATCTGCAACCTAAAATACACAGGTGATTATGTACAGTAAGTATGAAGTGAAAAAGGTGCATGTGGAGGTACATTTCATCAGGTTATACCCTGAAATTAAACATGTTAATTAAAATAAAAATTGTATCTGACCAATATTTGAAAAAGAATTACTTGTGTGAGAAAATGACATGTGAAAAATTTAACCACATGGGAAAACTTTACATGTGAAAGTCCAGTAAATGTTAAAAAATGAACGTGACGTCAAAAAACAGCATGTCTGTATTCCACATGTGACATTTCGGTAATTTTTTTAAGTAATACTAAGTACTACTACATGTGTTTATTAGTAAATTATAGAGCTGTTTATGCTGCTATGGACCACTTTTGCTGTCATGATACATATGTCTTTTACTTGCTGGTAATTTTCTCCACATTCAGCACTTCCACAGATAATTGTTTGTGCTGGTTTCTTCCATCCTGTACTGTCCTACTGTCTTGTCTAGTTAGCGTGCACTGTCCTGAGTATTTATTGTACATTTTTCCCTCGTCTCACACTGTCATGTATTTGTGCTTTATTTAATTCTATGGACTGTGCTGCTGAATCATTATGTGTTGCACCATGGTCCTGAAGATAAACAAAAACAAACAAACAAAAAATTTAATTCTGCAGTTGACTTGGGTTGGTATTAACCTTGCATTTATGTTCAGGATCCAGGTCTAACAAAATGTGTGCACTATGAAACAAAATATACTTTCTTGCTAACTGGCTATGAACGCTATAAAAAGAATTCACTAATAAGGCATTTGATTGATTTCATCCTGAAAATTCGTTAACAGACTATGACTGATCGTAATCAGAGTCGGTGTACAGTATCAGAAAATGACAATACATGACTGAAACTAAGTTCACTTATAGATGTAAATATGGCACAGCGCATTATATTTCGCAAATTAAAACCCACAAGGAGCAGTGCTTCTTCAAAACCGTTCTCAAGAAGTAATCAGTTCTAATCACCCTGATTGCTCTCAGCAGAAAATTAATCTAATGTTCTTTGCAAAGCAGCTGCTGGTTATTTAAGCACTGATTTCTGTCTGTTCTCTGAGCTGTGATTAATTAAGATGGGAGACAGGGGACAAAAACGGGGTATTTAAAGATTTGCAGTCAATAATTCAGGTCAACTCATTATAGCTTTATTTGCGCTGCATATGGCTTTGATTTTCACTCATTTAGATGCATTAGCCACTTTTGGGTCTGATTGGTGCTGATTTTCACCAAAGCAACCATACTGACATGGAGAGATTCTGGAGGTAAAGGCGTGGCTCAACCAAACACTTCTGAAGTTTAAAGTAAGATTTGTTAACTTATTGAATGTTATTAATTCATATTAACATTCTAAAAAACCTCCTGTTAGTCTTCACATTCACTCACCACAAACAGAAACATTTCTACTTCATCATTGAACATCAAACTGGTCATATATAGTCCTAATATAAACCTTTTATTATTATTATTATTATTATTATTATTATTATTATTATTATTATTATTATTATTATATTAACTCATTAACGTTAACTACATATGAAATATACTACTGTACAAATATTTTTCTGCAAAATATATAGCAATATATACCGTTTCACAACTCATCTTCATTTAAATCTTTCAACGGTGTACTGGTCTTTTAATTCAGAATGAGCAGCAGCGGCGGGGTTGGGGGTTGGGGGTGGGGGTATGGGGAGACTCGTTTAACTGCTGCAGCGTCCAGTGTAAAATTGTACAGATTATACCGATTATCGGCCAATACATCAGTGCATCTCTAAAAATAATACATTTAAAAGCAATAATTACTGAAATTTAAAGAAAAAAATGATGGAGATGGCCCATGTCAAATTTTCTGCACTATAGTAAACCAAACACGAGTGTTAAACATTTGAATGCACAAAATCCTACATCTAAAAATATATGCAAAGCGCTCCTTTCAAAAATTCACGTCTACTTATTAAGGCTAGTCTGGCTTCTTAATAGTGATGGAGCAGCTCACTCTCAGTGTTGACCTAATTGGCAACTCCCTCAGTGTCAGGGATGAGGCCGTGTCTAGTACAATGCCACCATTGTGTCCTGTCTGAAACCCCAGGCCTGTTGTCATTCAGGAGCAGTGAGTGTTTCTCACGTCTGGGACAGTGGGGGGTAAAAAGTTCTCATCCATCCATGTCTTGGCCTCTTCACTCACTCTGATTGTCTAAGTGTGTGACCCGAGCACTGCAGACTGGCTACTGAGCGTTGTGATTGTGTGCAAAAACAATACACATGCACTGGATTCAGGTCTAATTAAGCCTCTAGAAGACATTTGGCTTGGATAGCAACTAGAAAGAGAGTGTGCTGGTTCCTGGTGCCACTCAGAGCACAGCATGGCAGCGTCGGCTGGGGCAATTTTATAAATAGATGCCAGGGTTCATTTGTGTGGAACTGTGCGGATCAGTCTGGGCATGTTTGGATACCGTTTCTCCTGAAAGACACAGACATAAAGAAATAATGAGATGGTTGTGACCGTTAAAAAAAAGTACCAGGCCATAATATGCAAAATTGTCTGAATAGAGAGAACTAAAGTGCAAAAAAGTTTGCAGATAACTTCTGAGCATTCTGAACTCATTTTGTATTTCTTTCTCTTGCCATTACAAAGATGGATGCGTTTCCATTGAGTCCAGAGCCATGTTGAAATCAATAAGTCGCTAACACTGGCCATTCGGTGTCACTGTTCCTGGAAGAGTTATTTCGATATTTCATTGTGTGCTCTGATCTCATCTAACAGGTTATTATGTCTGTCATGTTATACTGGGCTCATCAGTGATAGAGTCTGAACATCCAATATACTGTATGTATTGAGCGGTCACTTTATTAAATATGTCTACCTTGTACCTTTTCACTTGTCAGGTACACTTACCCATATATACCATATAGGTGTTACTATAGCCCATTTGGTGCCTTGTGATGAACTGGCATCCCATACAGGGTGTATTTCTGCCTCATGACCAGTGTTCCTGGGATAAGCTCTGGATCCACCGCAACCCTGACCAATATAAAGTGGTTACTAAAAGTCAGTGAGCGAGCGAGCAAGTGAGCGAGTGTAGCCCATCTGTTGCTATATACAATGCGCCAATCTCACTCTCCCACCCATTAATAGTGTCCTAGTTAGCATACAGTTCCTTGCAGAAGTATTCACCCCCCTTGGACTTTTTGAAGACATTTGGTTGCTTCTCTGACTAATCCCTTCTTCACCCAGTCCCCAAATTTAGGTAGGCCTCCTCTTGCAAGAGTGGCATTTGCACCATGTTATTTTTTGTTTTAATAATGGATTTAACACTGGTCCATGGAGTGTTCAAAGTCTGGACTACTTTTTTTTTTAATAACCAAATCATATTTTATACTTTTACAGAGCCTTGTCCTGTACTATTTTTTAGCTACTTGGTCTTCAAACTCCAGGCCCAGGTGTATTAATATCGAGACACTTTACATGAAACTTTAATTTGCACAAAGGTCAACTTCATTCAACTAATTAAGTGACTTTTGATGGCAGCTGTTTGCACCAGAACCAATTTAGGGGTTTCATAGCAACAAGGGGTGAATACTTATTGAATCACAACTTTTACAATGTTTATTTATAATAACTATATTGGTTTTTTCCCTACTTCAATTTTATAGATTATTCTGTGTAGATTCTTAACAGATACATAATCTCAGTTATTTCCAGGATGTACATTACATGGTTTATGATATGAATTGATGTTATGGTTAAATCAACAAAATCAATTCAACATCCATATTTTTTTTATTGTTTTAATTATTACCTTAAGTTAATTTAATTATTTTGTGCTTAATTCATTAAATTATTGAAACGTTGAATTATTTATTATTTTATGTCAATCAAGATGTCAGCTAATCTGAAATGAGTAGTTTATGTCATGTGGTGTACATATTCATAATATCAGTCATAAAATATACCAATCCAATTTTTGAATCTGATTGGCTATAACAGCTGATTTTCTATAACAGCAGCTCTAACAATAATTCTGGTGTCAGGTTAATATTAGTGCACTTGCGCTAATACATTATTGTTTCTGTAGTATCAGCTCATTCACAGGGATATATTATGGTAAATCTATGCCTGTTTAGAAAATATATATATATATATATATATATATATATATATATATATATATATATATATATATATACAGTGAGGGAAAAAAGTATTTGATCCCCTGCTGATTTTGTACGTTTGCCCACTGACAAAGAAATGATCAGTCTATAATTTTAATGGTAGATTTATGCGAACAGTGAGAGACAGAATAACAACAACAAAATCCAGAAAAACGCACGTCAAAAATGTTATAAATTGATTTGCATTTTAATGAGGGAAATAAGTATTTGACCCCTCTGCAAAACATGACTTAGTACTCGGTGGCAAAACCCTTGTTGGCAATCACAGAGGTCAGACGTTTCTTGTAGTTGGCCACCAGGTTTGCACACATCTCAGGAGGGATTTTGTCCCACTCCTCTTTGCAGATCTTCTCCAAGTCATTAAGGTTTCGAGGCTGATGTTTGGCAACTCGAACCTTCAGCTCCCTCCACAGATTTCCTATGGGATTAAGGTCTGGAGACTGGCTAGGCCACTCCAGGACTTTAATGTGCTTCTTCTTGAGCCACTCCTTTGTTGCCTTGGCCGTGTGTTTTGGGTCATTGTCATGCTGGAATATCCATCCACGACCCATTTTCAATGCCGTGGCTGAGGGAAGGAGGTTCTCACCCAAGATTTGACGGTACATGGCCCCGTCCATCGTCCCTTTGATGCGGTGAAGTTGTCCTGTCCCCTTAGCAGAAAAACACCCCCAAAGCATAATGTTTCCACCTCCATGTTTGACGGTGGGGATGGTGTTCTTGGGGTCATAGGCAGCATTCCTACTCCTCCAAACACGGCGAGTTGAGTTGAAGCCAAAGAGCTCCATTTTGGTCTCATCTGACCACAACACTTTCACCCAGTTGTCCTCTGAATCATTCAGATGTTCATTGGCAAACTTCAGACGGGCATGTATATGTGCTTTCTTGAGCAGGGGAACCTTGCGGGCGCTGCAGGATTTCAGTCCTTCATGGCGTATTGTGTTACCAATTGTTTTCTTGGTGACTATGGTCCCAGCTGCCTTGAGATCATTGACAAGATCCTCCCGTGTAGTTCTGGGCTGATTCCTCACATTCCTCATGATCATTGCAACTCCACGAGGTGAGATCTTGCATGGAGCCCCAGGCCGAGGAAGATTGACGGTTCTTTTGTGTTTCTTCCATTTGCGAATAATCGCACCAACTGTTGTCACCTTCCCACCAAGCTGCTTGGCAATGGTCTTGTAGCCCATTCCAGACTTGTGTAGGTCTACAATATTGTCCCTGACATCCTTGGAGAGCTCTTTGTTCTTGGCCATGGTGGAGAGTTTGGAATCTGATTGATTGATTGCTTCTGTGGACAGGTGTCTTTTATACAAGTAACAAGCTGAGATTAGGAGCATGCCCTTTGAGAATGTGCTCCTAATCTCAGCTAGTTACCTGTATAAAAGACACCTGGGAGCCAGAAATGTTTCTGATTGAGAGGGGGTCAAATACATATTTCCCTCATTAAAATGCAAATCAATTTATAACATATTTGACACGCGTTTTTCTGGATTTTCTTGTTGTTATTTTATCTCTCACTGTTCAAATAAACCTACCATTAAAATTATAGACTGATCATTTCTTTGTCAATGGGCAAACGTACAAAATCAGCAGGGGATCAAATACTTTTTTCCCTCACTGTATATATACATATATATATATATATATATATATTTTTTTTTTTAAATAGTTTTTTAACAAAGAAAGAGTATAATCATTGATATGGTGACGTTTCCTGTAAGGATATGTTCAATTAGCATTAATGAAAGGAGTCTCTGGTGTCAAAGCCACAGGAAGTAACTTTTGTGGATGTTCCACATACTTGCTTTGGAATAAGAGGAATACAACACGTTGTGGCATGCTTATATGGGAAAATAATATCTTTGGGGTGATAACAGTAACTTTACTTCATATATACTACTCTGTCATTGATTCATTTCCTATAACAGCATGCTCTATAATGTTTTATTCATTACATCCATATTCTGTATATATTATACAGTATATGTTCTGTCTAACTGTGCTGCCTAGAGTGCATGATTTGAGTAAGATAGATTATGTGTGTTGACTAAACTGGAAAAAAACAAAAACAAACTGTGAATATAGTATTACTAAGAAGATGAATCATTATCAGCATTGTCCTGATTTTTTTTATGACGGTAAAAATCTACATTTTTTTGAACACTATAGCATTACACAGCCTAGAATTCACTATTCCTCATGTTCCTTCGGCTCAAGGACAGTGTGATCGATATTTGAATTGACACGTCATTAGGCTGAAGTGTGGTCTCTCTCTTATCTGAATCCAGCGTGTCCCATAAAGATGTGTGCTGATGAGTGACTTGATTAAATTCCCTTGGAGATATGGCCCTCTGCTAATGAGCCGCAGTGCTCCGATAGAGCAGGTTAATTATACTGCCATGAGGTTTCAGTCCAATGGGAGCCTTAAGGCATTAGTGACTTCACACTGGGGTCAATAAGCACATACTGCGTCTAAGAAACTGGGATATGCAGGTGAGAAAGGGATGACAGCTAAGCTGAAATGAGCAGATACGTTTTCAGACTGGATTTTCGCTGGGATACAGGATACAGGCATGATATTCACTTCACTTTTGTCTGCAAGTCAAATGAAATGTGGAGAAAAAGATGAAGTGTTTTATAAAAGCTGCTACAGATGAACACACAAGAACTTACCGTAGTAGCATTAATACATTAAAATAATAACAGAACAACAAATAAATAAATAGACAGAAACTTTTAATAGACAAATCATTGAATCCTTTCTTTAGCTCTACAGAATTATATGTCATTATGTTATTATATGATATGTTATTATGTTGAGCCAACATACTGTTCTTCATAATCTTCTACTTGAAAATTTGTACTGTTTTCACAGGGCACAATCACACACTACAGACAGTTTGGAAATGTCAGATAATTTGGAATCAGCCTACAATGTATGATTTTGGACTGGGGAAAGAAACCAGAGAACCCAGAGCAAACTGCTGGCACACAAAGCAAAGGCAGGATTTGAACCCCAAACCCCAGAAGTGCGAGGTAAAGTGTTATTCACTAAGCCTAGCCATGCTAGCTATGCTCCCAGACATCTGCACATCAACATGAATTGACAGTAGATTTACTTTAGCTTCTGAACATAGTTGGTAATTTATTGATCAGATGATACTAATTGAACCTTATCAACCATATATATATACATACAGTCATGGCCAAAAGTTTGCGATCACCAACAATTTCATGCAATTTTTCGCAGTTAATTAGGATTAGCTCTGTTTGGGCTAGCTATTGGGCTATTTTGTGTCCATTTGTGCTTCTTTCACCAAATATTGCATGGTAGTCATGGCGTCTGTTGTGAAAGTTGTGAAATTGTGTTTTTTTAAATAATAATTTATAGTTTTTCACTGTAAAAAAAAAAGCTTGCAAGGTGAGTTGGTCTCTTGTGGTTTCTTTTTGTTTTACTGATCTTGCAATTTGATATGCTGTTGTAATTTTATGCCGAATGAGCGATAATTGAAAGACATAGATGTGGGTACTGCACATGCACACTGAATACTGCTTTTAATGACTCTCTGTTATCACTTTCTTGTTTGCAGATTTGATCATGGTTCAAGGAAAGGAATTGTCACCAGAGAAGTGTGCGCAGATCTTCATTTTGCACAAACAGCAGATGTCTAGTAGGGAAATTGCCAAAAAAATACTGAACGTGGCGCAGTCCACTGTTGTCGCCACAGTCAAAAGAGCAACTGAACTATACACACAAATGTATAGTGATCGCAAACTTTTGCCCATAACTGTATATTATGAATAAAGAAAACACATCTAGAGCCCAATATATTGTATGTACCACATTCTTCTTGATGACAATATATGTTTCACTCAGACGTATGGATGTCAATCTACTTTGCATTTAACATTAATTTACAGTATTTGAATGTTGATTTTCAGCTCATTTTCATTTCGAAAGACTTTGAAAGTATATACGGTAAACTCCATAAAGCAATAGATGGGAGCTGAGCATTTCTTCTAATGAGAAATATCAGATCACTTGTCACTTGATAATTTTTTTTTTTTTGCAGTGATTACATTCCCAGTGCTGCTCCAACTGCTGATAATACAAATTAAATCTGTATACAAATGCATGTGAACCTAATATATTAGAGCACTGATAATGACATGTTTTAATATTTCTTCATCAGGAACAATGTAGACAAATCTACCATGAAAGCCAATTGAACTAGAGAAAAAAAAAAAATATGTAGAATATGCTCTGTTGCGATGTACATTGCTGATGATAGTTTAATGACTGCAGCATGACATTGAAGTGACAGCTTTTAATCTCAATCTATACATAGCAAGTGCAAATCCGTTAAGCGAGAAGTACACAATAAATTCCCGGCTTTAAAGAGGCAGCAGAGGACAGGTGCGCCGTAGCCCATTATTGTGAAACGAAGCAGCTGTGGCTAAGTGATGTAGCTCCATAAAACTCTATATTGCTCCTGAGGAAAGCCCTCAACAGGTCAGCATTAGCTCTTCCAACAGCTGCATGCAGACCTATTAGTGCCGGTGTATCTGTATCGCAGCCCCGGGACATCGACTCTCGGTGTAAGGGGTTCAGCTCGGAGGCTGGTAGCCTACCTGGAGACATGTGCTTCACGCTGTTTCAAATGCTTCACGGTTCCGTTTTCAAACAGCCGAGGCAAACAAGGCTGTCCAGAAACACACAGAGTCCAGTGAAGGAGAACGATACATGAACAGCCTGACTGAACCTGTCTGACAGCAGAGGAAGAACAGAGCAAGTCGAGTGGAAGCATCCTCTAGAAATTGCACTTCTTGGAAGCAACAGTGAAAGAAAGGGGGGAAAAAAGCCTAGTAAATAGGTAATATGCCACATTAAATGTTAAAAATTCACATCAAATTCAGGATTTTGAGCTCTGAATTCCCAGCATTTAAGGGAGGAAAGGTGATTGCATACAGGCTGTGATTCTAAAAGAAACAAAAATCAATTTCAAGCTTTTTTTTTTCAGATCATTAACCAATTCAAAAACATAATCATGTGAACAAACAATAAACAAATAATAATAATAATAATAATAATAATAATAATAATAATAATAATAATAATAATAATAATAGTAGTAGTAATAAAAACTTAAATTAAAACAATAAATATATCGTATACATTATGTGTATTATTACATGTGTATTAAAAATGTATAACATTCATATAAAAATATAACTTTTTATTTGGGTTTAAGCAACTCAGATGACTGTATTAATAATAATAATAATAATAATAATAATAATAATAATAATAATAATAATAATAATAATAATAAAAAGTTTAAAATAGGTAACTGCTATTGTGAACCTGTGATGTAAAATTTATGTTATGTTTATTCAGTCATTCATCTTCTGTAAGTGCTTTATCCTGGTCAGGGTCATTATGGATCTGGAGTCTATCCCCGGAACACTGAGGGAGAGGCGTGAATATACACCGGATTGGACACCGGTCCATTATTCTTACCAAGGGGTAATCTAGCTTTAGCAATATAACTGTTAGGAGGTGGAAGGAAACCAGGAAACCCTGAGTCAACCGACATGGACACAGGGAGAACATGCGAAACTCCACACAGACAGTATCCTGAGATCAGGATCAAATCTGTGACCCTGAAACTGTGAGGCGGCTACGCAAGCTCCTACACCGACTAAAATGGATATGTTATTCATTTTTTACCATATGTTAAACACACAAATATCATCCATACATTTTTATGATGTTTGATTGCATAACCTTTTGTCACCTTTGTTGTCAGTAATCAATGCAGGTCAGCTTCAAAATCGCTTAACCTAGACTTAACCTAACTTTCAGTCTCCTGACAAAAGATGGAGAGCAAAACTATGAATATGTATAGCCTTTAAAAAACTTTAAGGACTAAAGATTGCTATAACTCATGTACCGTGCATTTTAAACAAAGCCTAACTGGATTTATCACCACAACAGTTGGCCTCCGTGCGCGCAATTGATGAGCACATTAGCAGCATTGCCAATATGCATAATGATAATGGCCATCTAATGCAATGCGGTATCGGGTTCTTATTATGAGGAAATGGATCGGAAGAGGACGGGGAGAAATCTATCAAGTGTGCAGGAAGAAATGTACGTTTGCTGTCTCTTACTGTCATGAAGTTAAGATACACTAGTATACCCATCTCTGGCTCATATGTATCACACTACCTTATTTCACCTCATACATATAACCTTTGAGTGATTGTTCTTGGCAGGCAAGTCTTTTTTTTTTTCTTCTAACATATTCAATACTACATGAATGCAAAGTAAACTTAAGATGAAAGATGAAACTTGAGATGAAAAATCACCCTCATATATGTATATAAAAATGTTGAGGTCCACTTGTAAGGAGAGAAATCAATAACAGCCATGCCTTTACCAAACAATATTGACTCGCAGCCATGTGCATACAAGAATAGATCCACTTCAGCCTCTGGTATACTTTATTATCAGGGCAGGCGTATGCAGAATACCGCTTTAGGGGAACTTTCTCATCGGTTTCCAGAGGATACCTTTTTCGAGCTTGAAACAGAAACCAAGCTCCAGAATAATAAACTGATAAAGGAGTCCTAATCAATGGCGCCAGAATCTAATAATCTTGACCCCTGTGGCAAATTATATTGATTTCCAAGCCGAAGAAGGGAAATGGAAACTGGCCACACACAACAAAACGGCTCACATTAGTATTAATGCACTCAGCCATACAGATTTAACGTTCGCCTCTTGTTTCCTGATTTCCAGAATTGCTCCAAGATTGTATCTCCTTCCATGTGGTCCTCCGCTGTCCTATGCAATTTCATTGTATTTGTATGCATTTATCATATCATGTGAATGCTTACTATTACACAATGTTTACCTTAACCACTCAAATCACTAACTTTTTTGTTGTTCAACGTTTTATAGTGCAGTGTAAAGTTCTACTTTAACTCAAGGCTATTCACATCTACATCTATATGAATCCCTGCCCTTATTTCTAGCCTCCATAGTCTCTACCCTGATGCTTTTGCTATTTCCTGTGTGTATTTTAGCACATGATCTCTCGTGCGCATTAGATTAGGAGTGCACCAAGAACAGAGGTAGTAAGTGCAATCTGGAGGAAGTCAGAGTCATCTTTCAAAAGGAAGAAGCCGTCGGCATGCCTTTGCGATTTTGGAATCGCATTAAGTTAAGTCGAGAACGTAGTTGCTCGCTGTCTGAGTGATATTTAACCTCTGGGAGTCTGAGGCTGAGAGTCTCGTGTGCTAACCACCTAAAACGTAAATCACAGAAAGTCAGTTTTGCTTCTCGGAGGTCTGTCGAACTGCTGACTGTACTTTTAGATTCAAGGTCTGAGGAAAGTAAACAAGTCCTTCAGGAGGGTGCAGATATGAGATTGAGGGGATTTAAGTATTTATTAGAACTAAAGCAAACAGCAAAGTTCCACAGTGTCACGGGGGTTCAAAAGCCACCAGGCTCGACAGAAGTATCTGGAAGCTACATGGTGTGGCTGGAAAAAAAAACAAAACAAAAAAAAATAAACAATACTAAGGCAAATGTAGAATGTTCATGAAGAATGCTGAGTTGCTGGTTGCTGACAAGCTGATTTGCTGTAGAAGGTCCACGTCTATGTTAGGAATACCGTAAAACAATTTTGTGTGTCTCAAATCTCTCTCTTTCTTTCTCTTGAAAGTAATAAGACCAAAAAAAAAAAATGTTTGACATGTTACAAAGAAACTGCAAAACTCAACAACCTCTGTCCTGAAGACTTTCCCATGAAGGAAAACTTTTACTTTATTACATTGTATTTCTGACAGTTACAAAGCCCTGGCACTCGAGACTCCTAAATAAATGTCTTTACAGAAATCTTCACCATATCAATAACTACAAGTTTTGTTGTTATTGTTGTTGTTTTTTTATCGGTCTACGTGGCATCTCCACCATATAAGTCCATGTGTAAGTTGTCATTCTAGAAATGACATTAGAAGAAGCACATTAATGTAATCCATCCAGCTGGAACTACTATCAGTGCTGCTTCTATAGAGAATTAATCAGCACCTCTTGACCAATCAGAATTCAGAATCCAGCAGTGTTGTGGTCATTATCACTTACATAACATAAGCATTCAGTTACTATGGTATAATTACACTTTATATGTCGTAAATAGCTTTCACAGACAAAGTAAATGATCAGAGTTTGATAAGCAAAACAACATATCGTTAAATAAATGGTATAATAAATAAGGCTATGTAACATTTTTCAAATGTAGGTACTATAACAAAATTTCTGCCTTATACTTGCTTATAATATTAGGAATAATTAATCATACCCATGTTTACATGAACATTACATCTAGCATTACATTGATATACCTTTTGGGGTTTTATTTTACATTTAACCTTTTAATATTTTAATATACAGTATGTTAGATATTAGCAGAATACAAACTATTTGAAAGTACAATAGTTGATAGTTTGCATTTCTTACTAGTAAAAATAATGTAGATTTTATGGCAAAGGGAGGTAGCTCAACATATTGAATAAAAGGGTGGCAATGATTTTTGCACACTTATATTTAGCATCTCTATATATATATATATATATATATATATATAAACCTGTGTATTTGTTTGCCATTGTTTGATATCCATGAGAGCAGAGTATTTTCGTGTTTTTTTTTTTTGTTTGTTTTTTTTAAACAAAGGATCAAATGGTTAACAATAAAGACAATTTTTTCCCAGGCTTCTTTGCTCATATTTACCGAGGGTACCAATATTAGTGGAGGGCACTGTGTTTTCTAACTTTCACTCAAGCTGATTTTTGGCCCCATGCTTTAAATGATTTAGATTCTGATTCAGCACCAAATTTTTTACTTAAATACAGTTACCCTGTGCTTTCTCCACACCTGTATATTAGTTTCTTCAGTAGTCTTACGTCTTTAATGTATGTGTGGGTTCCTCTTTGAAATTTTGGTTTTTGACTACTGTGTTATCTGTCAGCCATTTTATGAATCTGAACTTGGTGTGCTCACTGAATGAAGATTATCTTTGAATTTATTTATGCATCTCCCGACTCTTCTCTGGACCTTGGACTTGCATGTACACTCAAGAAGTGATTTACAACACTGTACCCCAGGCGTCACGCTGGTAGTTCCGCTGGTCTTCTTATGCTGCAGATTGGCTTCAGTAGGTGGTATAGCATTTAGTGTTATATCTTTCAAACGTTGGAATTCACTTCCTAAAGTCTCAGAGATATCGCCTCTATTTCAGATTTTAAAGCTGAACTAAAAAACTCCTCATTCAGTGCTCTCTGAACTGCTGATGTGTTTGGTGTCTCGATTGCATATGGTTTCTCCCGTGTATGTTTCCTTTGACCTTTGGTTTTGTTCTGACATGCTATCCATCCTCTGGCATTTTGTTTTTTGGTTGTTTGTCCTTTATTTTGTCTCTGTATTTGTCCTTATTCTATCATGATATTTATTAATTTTGATTTATGGTATGTTTTTTTTCTTTCTGATTCATGTTTGACATATTTATTCTCGTATTTATTTTTCCCTCAGTTTGTTGCAACGTTTGAGAGGTGCTATACAAACAACATTTTCATTATTATTAACACATACTATGGTGAAGAAAAAAAAAAATACTGACACTAGTGCCATGTCTCACGTTTCCTTTTAATAACAGCAGCAACACAAAATGCATGTTCACTAATATAATTAAAAATGAAAACGGTCAAATTAATTAAAAATAACTGACTGTAGTAATAATAACAATGCTTTAGCTGTTGGATATTGCGGTAGCTTATCTATTTCTGCATTCATTTATATAATAATTTATCATGTAGTTATCTTTATATATAGCAGTTAAAGGATTCACTTAATTAATGAGCAGTCTTATTCTTATTCAAATTATCGTTTATCTGTTTGAAGAAATGTAGCCTTATAATGTATGATGTTAAAGAAAAGACTCTTTGCTGTTGATTTAAAGTTAAATTGATTAAATTCATTTTTTAAAAAAGTGTAACAAATTTATTTCTAATTTTCAGAGCAATTTATAAAAATATAAGTAAGTTAATAATTAAATAAGGGAATAATAATAATAATAATAATAATAATAACAATAATAATAATAATAAGCAAATACATTTGTGATTACAATATTATGAAAAATAATCCTGCATATTATTTCTATAATTTATATACACCTAATGATGTAGGAAAAAATGTAATGTATTTTTAAAACGTTAGTGATTGTAGCTTTTTTTTAATATATATAATTTCAGATGGAATACAAAGCAATCACGTCTCATTAATAGGAATTTCTATATATATTTTTTATGTGAACAGGTTGCCATATGAACGTCATGCTTCACACACCAACCTATAGTGTAAGCCTAGAAGTGTCCTTTTGTTACACAAGCAACACATTTACTGAGCAAAGGTACGAACTGGCAATAAGACCATATGCTGAATAAATCAGATCAGAGACAGGAAAAACTGTATTTCTTGCCAGCACATTAATATAAATTGGATGCCTTGTGCACTGAAAGCTATATTTGTTTTACTTAGCTTTGGCATTTTGTTTTATGTGTTTATGTGTGTTGATTTCAATATTTATGTCTTTGTTATTTTGCTGTATTTTATACTGACAGAGCTGTACTGAAAATGAGATTTGGTTCCCAATAGGTTTTCCTGTACATGTAAGTGCTAATATGAAACATAAATACATAAATAAGTACAGAATAAAATTATGTTGCTGTAGATTTATAGTTGTACAATGAATTTTAAAAGGTTGTTGCCTTTCAGCCAAAGATGTCCACGTCCAATGGGAGGAGCTCTGTAACAGAGCATATACAGGATATAAACACATTTTGTGATTTTTCCCTCCACCCCAACCAAATTATGTAAGAGTGCTGCTATTCCCAGTGCAGAGAAGCAGAAAGAAGGAATATAAGAGTGCATGAGGAGGAGTTAAAACTTAATGAAGATGTAGTGATGCACATAGAGAGAGATGGAGGACTGCAGGAGATGGCGTGTTATGTAGCTCATAAACTCTTGTGAAGTGTATCATTTAGAAAATCAGATCACAGTGCACAGATAGCTTAAGATATATTTCTAGGCTAAATTAATGGTAATGGAATAAGACCTTAAACCTTCAAATGCTAATTAATAAATGTGTCTAGAAATAGGCTTATTGGTCTTATACTTGTTACATAATTATTATCAAAATTAGAAATAATTTTAGATTAACAATTAGATAATGTTTCCTTTATTTGAGATATCTTCACTTGGGTCAGTCCATCTCAAGTGGTTGTACCAAAACTTGTACTGCATTTATCACAGGAGAAACAGCACCATAGCTCTGTTTATGACACTGTTCATTTGTTAAAAAAAATAAATAAATTAAAAAAAAAACACAATTGAACACTAATTCTATATTTGGATCAAATCTGTTCACGCATATGAACTGTACACCTATACCAACATGAAAGATCAGGGTTGTTCAAATCTGGCCCTCTGAACAATGTCTAGTCATCTCCGTTTTCAAGCTCCAATTCCCAGAATACACCACTGCCTACAAACATGGCTGCCACAGACTACAACTCCCAACTCCGCACACCGGCACGTTCTCAGTCTCCTGAGTTTTAATCATACACAACTGTTGCCATTCACACACACCGCCCTTTAAATGGAAACGTTCATTCACAAAGACTTTGCAAAGTAATGCTCAGCAGTACTTATTCTGACTTACCAAGCCTTCTGTTTACGCTCTGGTTTTTCCTTCTTTTTTTTTTACCTTGTTATTGTTTCTCGTTCTTTGCTCATCTGGTTTTGCTGATATCCTGTTTGCTGATTGCCTGACCCTTTTCTTGCCTTTGACCTTGAACTTGCCTAATGTATTGAATTTGTTTGCTGGATTTTTATTAAAGACCTGTTTCAACTGCATTTGCATCCGTCTCAGCCTCTCCATTGTGACAGATTACTTCCCCTACACAAAGGATACAGCAGGAGAATCAGAATTGTAACAGGCTCTCATGGCAAATGGACATTTACTGGGTGTGCAGCTGCAGCGTCTGGCGGATCTTGACAACAATATCAACCTCCTTTCTCAACCTCCTTTCTACTTTCACTGCCAACACTATGCTTGGTGCTCCAAGCTCTCCAAGCTCCCATCCCCAACTTCCAAGCACCCATGCCCATGAAAGAAAAGTTCACCAGCGATATATTGCTATATAAGGGATTTCTTTTACAATGCTTCTAATATTTTGCCTGTCACAGGGGTATGTAAGAATCTGAGAAGATTTAATGAATTTGCTAATGTACAAAGCCTTAAAGTGGGCTATAGCTGCGTGGGAAATTGGAGGCAAGGCAATGGCTTCCTATGAAAGGTTCACAGACATGTTTCTGCGAGTTTTTGACCACTCGCTACCAAGGACGTAGGTGAACTCCTCCTCACACTACGCCAAGGTCCACGTAAAGTGTCCGAGTTCGGCCTCAAATGTTGCACTGTTGTAGCCAAAAAATATATAGACTGACACCACTCTTAAAGCCGCATTTCGACAGGGTCTTAACCCCGAAGTGCTCACAGAAATGGCATGCGCAATGACCCACTCACTCTTGATTCCCTGATTGAACTAGCCATTCATCTGGATCACTTGCTTCACAGTCATAGCCTCTATCGAGAGGTAGGGAGCCTTCCGGAACCAACCGCTCCATCAGAACCTATGCAACTTAGCCACACCAAGATTAGTGAGGGAGAGAGAAAGAGATGCTGCGAATAGCAATACTTCGACTGCAGCAGTGCTGAGCATCTCATTGGACTCTATCCTCTGCACTCCAAACTAACAGTTAAACCAAGGCCACCCTTGAGTGGGAGCTCCACACCCTGCTATGACCAGTCTCACTCTGTCCAATCATTTACTCTGCCAGTCACTGTGCAACTCTCAGGTGTGCTTTTTCTATTAAAAGTGCTAATCGACTCTGGATCTGCAGGTAACTTCATGAACATGGATACCACCATCAATCTCAACATTCCCATCCATCGCTTGTCATGTTCACTGAGAATCCCTGATATTGACGGAAAACCCATCGGAGAAGGCTTCATCAAGTTCCTCACTATACCCCTCCTGTTTCAAGTTTCTGCACAACATCAAGAAGAAATCTCGTTCCTGGTAATAGTTACCACTAAACATTCCCTCATTTCCCTTGGATGCGTCTCCTCAATCCCTACAATTCCTGGCGGCACAAGGAAATCACCCAATGGGCTGACCACTGCCAACAACACTGTCTTCAGTTACCACAGTTCTGACTGGCATCTACATCAGTGGAGAGCCCGGAACAGCCTGCACACATATCCCTTCCCCCTGAGTACCAAGACCTCCGTAATATCTTCAGCGAAAGCCAATGGTTTACCCCCACATTGTCCTTATGATTCTGCTATTGAGCTACTTCCAGGAAGCGTAACAGGATATATATAATCAAATCATGGCAAAATATCAAATCAGTGTTGCAGGGGCACTAGAACAACCTCATTCAGCCAAATTTTCACAAAACTTGACCTACAGAGCGCATATAATCTAAGATGCATCCGGAAAGGGGATGAGTGGAAAACAGCCCTTAGCACCACCTGTGGCCACTACGAGTACTGCGTCAGGCCATATGGGCTTTCTTGCACTCCCTCATTTTTTCAAAGTCTGATCAATGATGTTTAAAGGATGTGCTCAGTAAATACATCATTGCTTTCATAGCCAACATTCTCATCTACTCCCCTTCACATGAAACCAATATACACTGTGTTCACCAAGTCCTCCAACATCTCACCCAGAATAAGCTGTTCATTATAGGAGAGAACTATGCATACCACCGAAGCACCATCTCCTTCCTTGGCTGCATCATTAGCCCAGATGGAGTTACCATGCATCCAGCTAAAATATCCACCATCACTGAGTGGCCCACGCCCAGCACTATAAAGGATTTGCAACGATTCCTGAGCTTCGCCAACTTTTATCAGCTCATCATTCAGGATTTTAGCTCTATAGCTCTCCCACTGACTGCCCTACTCAAGACAGTTAGGAAACATCTTGCTTGGAACCCAACAGCCAAGGCAGCTCTCAGCCAACTTAAAACAGCTTTCAACACAGTACCCATTTTGAAACACCCTGAACCCAAGAAACCATTTGTTGTAGAGGTGGATGCTTCAGAGACAGGGGTGGGGGCTATTTTGTCCAAGTGATTCTAGGTCCCCGTGGTCTACTACTCGAAGAAACTTACCCCCGCCAAACAAAATGACATCGGGAACAGAGAATTATTGCCAATATCAAATGTAATAACATTTGTATCAAATCAATATCAAATGTAGTACCATTTTAGATCTCATTCAGTACATTTACATGGACAACAATAATCTGATATTAACCTGATTAAGACAGTATTCTGATTAAGAAACTACCATGTAAACAGCAAACAGCACTGGACAGAAGTGTGTAGATGTATGTTGGTGATAACATATCAATTATGGGGGTAATGCAATGCTACTATCTCTATTTGAATTCAAGCATTTTAAATGTGAAACGGGTGTGGAAAAAACTGCTTGCTTGTGTCCACATTAAAGTAAGATCCTCCTACTTGTTTGGAATCACAGGCCTGATACACACCTCAGGACTCAGCCAGGTAACCTGTGAAACTGTCTAGCAAGATTTCTTGCTATAAACCCATTCTCTCTCTTTATCTCTCTCTCTTTTTCTCTCCCTCACTCACTCACTCACTCTCTCTGGCTCCTTTTTTAAGACTGTCCATCACATGCCAGCTACCTGACTGGCACATCAACCCTTCATCTTACAGTTGTCGAGCCCACAAGATGGCTCTACATTGTTGACTGGGTTATGTAGGTCACCTGGGCACCAGACATTAAGTCTGGCTCCAGGGGTGTGTCCAGGTAACCCAAATCCAAACAGAGTGCACATATTTCTGCACCTTTCATGGAGGTTCACCTCAGATCTGCTCACCAAGAGGGGCCCTACTCAGAGCATAAAACTCCCACTGACATAGCATTGACTTTCACAGAAGTGCACAAGCCCCTTCAGCACAACAAGGGGTTGTAAAAAGAAATGGAACTGAATATAGGCTCAGCAATCATTTGGAAAGAAATGATGTATTTGCCTTGCATAATAAGACCGCAGCAGTCATGTTGGCGCTGTAAAAATTGTGACATATAATGAGATAATAACAGATATTGACTATCTCTTAGGCATGTTGTTTGTGAGGATGAGAGTCATCACTCAACACAATACACAAGAACCATGATGTATTGTAGATGAGACCAAAAGCCTTTTTTTTTCTCAATCACAGTGACAGTAAAGAAAATCGTTTTCATTTTTCTCTGATTGGAGCACGTTTTTAGCCCTTTTTTAGCATATGAAAAACAGTATGCATGCTTTTAATCTGACTAAAAGACACACAAATACACATACTCAGCGGTGAGTCTCGACAAGTGTTTCGAATTTCTGTTTACTGGCAGGACAAGATGTGAAGATTTACATAACGTATCACTATGCTGCATGGCCATGCCATAAATAATGAGCATTATTTGAAGTGTGGCAGACAGGAAAAAAAAATAAAATTCAATAAAAAGTCGTGCACATCCTCTGTTCTACTCGGAAGGCAGATCTTATATTATTTTATTCAAAAGCGGATGAGGAAAAGGATGTTTTAAGAAAACATTCATTGGGAAATTTGTAGGAGAACTACAAATGTTACTTTTCATTCGGACCCAGGAGGAGAGAAAGACGAGGCGGTGGTGTAGAGCGAGGGATGGAAGCTAGAATTTGAAGGCACCAACAGCTAACGGGGAAAATACAAAAAAAGGGGTGTAAAAACAAGAAAGAAAAAAATATATAGCGTTGTCTCACGGAATGGCTTTTTTTTTTACTGTTTTTGTTTTACTGAGTTTTTTTTTATTATTTTTTTTTTTTATTATCAACCTGATTTATTTTCTTTGGCTGACTTTACAATGCTGAGGTAGTGAGTGACTTGATGGCCGCTTCACCACTGTTCGCCACTGAGAGAGTGAGATAGAAAGCGAAAGAGTGCTCTGTTCTTGCAAAACCTCTGACAGGACTGATCATAAAGGAGCAACCTGCTGTAAAGTGCAATAGCAGCCGTGTCTGGAGCAATTTCCAGCCTGAGTAGCCATCTGGATTGTCACAAAAATCACAGTGCTTTCATTTTGACAAGGGTTGTGAGCATGAAAGTGGGTTTTTGGTACAATATTTTTAAAGACAATAACAAAAAAAAAAAAAAAAAGAGAAGAAATCTAAAAAAAAAAAAAAAAAAAGCTAGTTCTACTATATGTGGTATATTCAATCCTGATTAACCATTACATGTCATCAAAACATATACCTTTATATTGTGTATAATGCTTTTTATCTGTTGTACACAGATTTTACAACACTCGCCTGCTTGCTGTCCGTCCTCTTGACTCCACACTATAAGACAACGCTTTCAGTGTTTCTTAACTGTGGAATTCTCCATATCTTCATACCTGCACCTCCCTTCAACATTTAAAACTCAACTTTACTCGTCTTTTCCACCTTGCATTTGTTCACACCTAATGACTCTTGCACTCAATCTTATTGTGCCCTTTCTTGTTTAGTCTGCTAGGTTTTATGCTATAGTTTCATAAACACTTTTCCATTTTATGTTCATGTTTATCCACCTTTGTTTACCTTTATTACTAACTATTATATTCTAAATTCTAATTTTATGTATGTTTTATTTACTACTATGACCATATAATTTTTTTCTTTTTTTTTTTCTTTCTTGTAACTGTACAATGTCTGGGGGCACAGTGGCTTAGTGGTTAGCATGTTTGCCTCACACCTCTGTGGTTGGAGGTTAAAATCCCACCTCTGCCCTGTCTGCATGGATGCATGTTCTTTCCAGTGATTTGGGGGTTTCTTCCAGGTATTCTGGTTTCCTCCTCCAGTCAAAAGAGATATATTGTAGGCTGATTGGCAATTTCTCAATTGTCTGCAGTGTGTGGGACTAGGCCCTGCGATGGGTTGGCACCCCCTCAAGGGTGTCCCAAGCCTTGTACCTCAAGTTCCCTTGGATAGGCTCCAGGTTCCCTTGTGTAGGATAAGCAGTATGGAAAATGGATGGATGTACAATGTTCTTGGATACCATGAAAGGTACTTATAAATAAAATGTCAGTTTTATTATAGTTGTGTAAGAGATTGGTGAAGATAGAGGCGTGTCTCAGTTATGTGTCTTTCTGACCTTTTTCTTGCACGATATTGGCTCAAGTAAGGAGCAGTATTAATTACCATTCTATAACAATTTGATGCTTAGACAATGCCAGGCTGAAATGTATGTTTTGGGCTGTAAATACTCCATGGAATGCCATTTGAGGACAATATTAAATACATAAACATGAGACTATTTGGTATTTCATCATATTATCTCTATAAAGTCCATGAAAAAAACTTTTGAGAAGACAGCTGAATTTGCTTTATTTCATAAAATGCTGAGTAATGAGAGTGGAAGCCATATTCTTAAATTAAACCACATTTGCAAGTAATCACCGTTATAATTACAACTAGGACTATTTATGCAGCCCAGCCATATATTGGCAATGATATATTGCATTTTTCATAACCTGCAGCTTACTGTTAGACTAGCGACTGTCAGTTCATTTTGTATACTTGCATCTGAACGGTCTACTTGTGCAGTAGCCAATAGAGAAGCATTTCACTGACCAGACTATTAAACTGCTTAATATTAAACATGTTATATTTAAAAAATAAATAAAACATGTTGTATCAATGCATGGACAACAAAATTCTTACTCTGTCTTTGCCTATTAGATGTTCATTTTCAATGCTTGACATCTTCCTAGTTAGATACTGTATCATTATATTAGGTGTGTTTTTTTGTCTCTCCTTTTTATTGTACACCTTATTGCAGTTGACAGCAGAGAAAATTCTATTTTCTTCTTAATGGCAAGCACTTGTGTTTAAAAGAGATGGCTTAGATTCCAGTCTCTACCCTTTGTTTGTGGAGTTTGCATGTTCTCCCTATGCTTCAGGCGTTCCTCTGGGTACTCTAGTTTCCTTCTCCAGTCCAAAGACATGGGCTGTAGGCTGATTGGCATTTCCAAATTGTCTGTAGTGTGTGAATGGGTGTGTGTCTGCGTGATTGTGCCCTGCAACAGGTTGGCACTCCTTCCAGGGTGTCCTCCGCCTTGTGCCCCAAGTTCCCTGGGCTTGGTTTCAGGCTCCGCGCGACCTTGTGCCGGATAAGCGGTAGAGAAAATGGATGGATGAATGTATGTTGTACTTTGGAATGCAAGCCTAATCTGCTCATATTGAACATCCTTTCAACACACTTAGTCTTGTTTGATTAACTTTTTTTTACACTTGTATACAGTTATGTTTTATAATCCTACTTTTTGGTGTCACCCAGAAGGTTCCCTTTTTAGTTTCTCAAGGGTTCTTCCTCATGTCATCTCATGGAGTTTTTCCTTGCCACTGTCACCTCTGGCTTTCTCATTAGGGTTCTAAATAAACATTTGGACTTCTGTAAAGCTGCTTTCTAGCAAAGACTATTAAGAAAAGTGTTGTGCAAATAAAATAAAATATAAATTGACAAAAATGATTTTGAAGGTTGTGTTATGAAAGTTTCTGGGGAAAAGAAAAAAAAAATCCAATAAAGTAAACCTCACAGCTGGTGACATTGTGAACTCCTAGTGATTTCAGAGCTCCAGAAATGTGACAGAAGCAGCACTGTCGAGTGACTGTTGATAACACAGCAGCACGCTCTGAATGAACAACAGCAAATAGCAACTCTGAATACTAATGTGGAGAAGAGTCCATATCAAACAACACTGGCCTGATCTCTCTCTCTCTCTCTCTCTCTCGCTTTCTTTCACACACACACACACACACACACACACACACACACACACACACACACACACACACACACACACACACTCCTATCCTCCTTCTTTTCTTATTTTGCTCTGTCTGATGACCGAGGGGTGGTGGTGCTCAGCCATGCAAAACACTCACACACACATACACTTTCATAGATACACTACAAAGTGAACATTTGACATTCAGCTTGCATTTTTAGTGGAGTCTTGCCCCGCTCAGCCGATTTAAATCTATTGAAGCAATAAGTGCTAATGGAAACAAAGAGTGGATGCAGGAGGAAGATATGGTGTGGGTGGAACGAAACTCAACTCCTGAAAGTGAGTAAACCAGTTTCACATCAGCAATGCCTCCTGCTGTGTGTTTTTTTTTTCTTTTCTTTTCTTTTCTCCCTGTGCCAAGCGTGGAGCTTCTCCTGATGGGTTTAGATAGACCAGGAAACTGATGGAGCATCGCATCAGGAATGGGAAGAGGTTTGCATGAAGCGTGACTATCTTTCTCCATTTCTGTCACTCTTCTCCATCCCTCAGGTACAAAGACATGCCATACCAGGGAGCAAGAAAGTCATTTCCCTCCACTGTCGCTCCAAACCTTTGCCATGCACACCCCAATCCTGTATCTATCACTGACAAGCCTTCTGCAGACGCTTGGATGGCAGCCTGCTACCCTTTCACCCCCAGCTGTTTTTCCAAACCTGGCTGGAGCAGATTGGTCATGCTTAGATAAATGAATGACATCAAAGGTGAGAGCCAGAACTAAAATCGCCCCATCGCTCTTTCCCAAATCTCCTTATGATTGGTGACAGGATGTTGCAGCAAACAGCCACCAAGCACAAAAACTCCAGCTATACAGAATATGTCTGGATGTTAGTAAAACTAAACGATAACTCATACAAAACTGTACATATACTACATTGTGTATATACTTATAGTATCCCATTGCATTATGGGATTTTTTGACTCGTGTAGTGTCCATCGCCGGAAGCAGTACGCCATCCGGGTATTTTTTACCTACTGAGAATTCTGACATACTACCCTTCTGGTGTACTGCTTTACGCCTACTGTGTAGTAAGGTAGTACACACTTTCAGATGCAACCTAGGTGAGGGCAGAGACAAGACCAAGACAGGAAGTACAAACAAAGACAGGGGCTGTGTCCAAAATCGCATAATGTGACAGTACCTTCTGCATTCGATTCAGTACCTATTGCTCGGTCGTTGATACAGTACGTACTGATCAATATAAGTGTGTAGTATGAATACAATCCAGACAAACTACATCTGCAATGTTGGCATTGTCATGTGACCTACAACATACTGCATTCTGCCATTTTTGAGTGTAAAAGTCCCATTGCCTTATGGGATAGTGCAGTATCCATTGGTTCCATACTGCAGAATCTCGGCATAAGCAATAGGTCTTCTAGGTATTTCACACTTACTGTTTTATGAATACTGAGAATTTGGAAATACTACGCCTTAAGCGTACTGCTTTTCACCTACTATATAGTAGGATATTCAGACACAGTCAGGGAACCATGTTGCAATGGCAAGATCAAGGACGCTTGCTTTCTAACTCACTACCTGCATGGTAAGTTTGTGTTTTATTACAGGAAGCTAAGTCAGATGCTTTCTCCTCCATACTACATGGCACGATGTCTCAAAGGCAAAAACATTATGTGATGGGGATTTATGCTGGTATACATCAGTGTGTCCACATTTGCACAACAGAGGCAGCAATGCTCGACCTGGCATTGATTTCTTCTGATTTATCATTGGTACTTCATGTTCATCGAGCTCTTCGCATTGTCGATGAAAGTAGGGCCTGAGCTGCCTAATGAAATGAAGTGAGACAAATCAACAGCCTCGGCTTTCCCCTGGACACTTATTAAGGCGTTAGCTGGTTCAATAACATCAACAGCACTCTGAGCTTGTTAGAAAAAAAATGCTCTCCTAAACTCTTTCTCTTCCAGATTTCCCCCCCTTTTTATACCCTGCATCTTTCCCATTAATTCTTGCTGACAAAGTTTACTACAGCTCCTTGACCACAGCTACACAATCTGGCCAGCAACTGCAAAATTTAATTTCACCTCTTAACCATGGGTCATTTCAATTGAATCTGTAATTGCATCAAAGGTATTTACATTAGGAAGTGACACATGCACTTACTGCAAGACTGCTGACGCAGACAGCAAAGGAATCGAGAGACATCCAAACGTGTCCCTGTACCGTACACAGCACAACATCTACCACTCGCACATACACAGAGTCAAGAAAGCGAGGACGATAAGACTTTTTATCATAAAAAAGAAATCTTAAGCAGCGGGTTTTGCTGCACAGCACAAAGTGCTGAGAGTTGTGGATTGCATCTGCTTGACAATGACAATGCAGCGAACACAATGAATGACTTCCTAACAGATTTCCAAGGTGTCTTCAGAGGCACAGAAAGAGGAGACAGTCAGAAAGCCACTCCACTGAAGCAGCACTAGGGTTCTGTGTATCAGGAAAATCAACGGAAGTTGAGTGGAGGACAAAACAAGTACAATGAAAAGGAAGCAACGTCATTAGGTATGGAATGATACACAATTAGGCATGCTGTAATAGGAAAATAAGCAATGATGCAATCCTGCAGCAATGTGATGTGTCCCGATGTGATACGGTGTTCCTCTTACTACACTAAAGTTGATTATATTCCAATAACAGCATGTCCTGAAGGTTTCCCGCCCCCCTTGTATACAACAGCAATATGCCTAAAAATGCTATGTTTTATTGGTTAAACAAGGACTTTTTATCCATTTATAATTATGCTTTTTTTGTGGCTCATGTATGAAACAATTTAGTTCCTGTTTTCACAGCTATAAACACTCATCCCCCGGCCCCAGCCTCTCTTTTCGACGTTGATGAGATGAAAAATGTTATAGAGAAACTGCAAAACATAAACTCCTCTGGCCTGCAGATTTAACATGGTGGAAAATGTATTGGTATACCTCAGACTGTTACAAAGCACTGACACCAGATGTCACGTAATCTACGTAATGGAGGTTAGGACGTATGCAAGTGCAGTTAAAGACCTTTATTGGAGCGAGACAGGCAGACAAATCCAAAACGGTAATCACAGTATTGGTGGTCCAAAAACAGACAATGGGTCAGGCGATCTACAAACAGGCATAAACATGGTGAGGCTAGAATCAGAATCGAGATATGAGAAACAAGGTCAGTGAACATGAAAAAAAATGACAAACATAGAACAACCATTTGGTAAGGAGAAAAACTCAATACTACGCTATGTGCAAAGAGACACGAGGGGTTTAAATGACAAACGTATTCAGGGGTGAAACACAGGACAGCTGAAAACAATGACGGCACACCTATAGCAAACAACCAATGACAAGACGGGGCGGAGACAGGACAAAAACCATAACAAAAGCACATGTCCAAAGTAAATAAAGTTAGTGTCAATGTCAAACCGCAGCGCTAACTCGAGGGGAAATCGTAACACCGAAGATTCCTTCCACAAATGCTTAAAAAACATCTCCTCACAGAAAACGTCATCAAGTCAGCGATTACACACATTTTAAATACGTTTATGTCACGTACCCAGCATACAAGTCCCTGTGTAAGATGTTACTATTGAATGCATTGTAATGTATTAGAAAAAATTGCTTTAAAATAAACCATTCATCCAGAACGACTGTCAGAGCTGCTGCTGTAGAAAATGAATCAATCCGGTTCGAGAACTTAACAGCGCTGTGGTGTAATTACTCTTAAAGCTAGTTAAGAGTAGTGTGTGTTATAGTCTCGAGCTTCTTGTCTATAATTTATAATAACGTCAAAGATTCATTGTTTTCGTCTTGTTAATATCACCAGGTCACAAAGTGGAAAAAAAAATAACAGCCCAAGAGAGCAGAACTTCAGCTATGAGAAATGAGAGGGGAAAAGTGCATAAAGTAATTCATTGTACATCGCCTAAAGTGGCTTTTTTAATGCCGTTCTGTTATGAAACAGCTTAATGTCCAGAGTAGGAATTAGAGAGAACGTTATTGACTAAACGCAAGATGGCCAGGGGGTGATGGATCATTGTTAGCTTATTTTGAAACTGACAATGTGCACGAATATACACCACTCATGCCTCCTACGTCAAACCACCAACCTCCTACCCCTAAACACACACACACACACACACACACACACACACACACACACACACACACGCTCTCTCAGTACTGTTAGCATGGAAAATACTCAAACTTTTTTTTTTTTACCAGCTGTTGGTTATCCAGAGAGCAAGAGAGGGCAAGGGAGCAGCTGAGAGCTTGAGGTGAAGTTCAATATAAAGTTTTTTTTTTTTTTTTCTACTCGCTGCTGTCCCTTAGGGCCATCCTTTCCCAAAACACACCTTCATTTGGAGCATATCAGATTCACTTTTGTGTGAACTCAACAGCGAAAACGACTTTTTCTCACTGTAATATAACCAACACAGTTTCAGACTCTAACTCTCTTTCGACATATCCAATTCTCTTCAACATTTTATAGCATCATGATAGACACTATTTGCTTTTACGATATGTCCGTTATATGTTTTCGATATTATATACCATAAATAAACCGTTGCACATTAAAATATGCATACTGCATATTTGAATATATTTTGCAAATCGCACTCGAAGTCTCACAGTGTACGTCCATCTGTTTTACATTATCTGGAACGGAAGAAGTTTTTTTTTGTGGGAAGTTATGAACAGATTGAGACGACTGGTGTTTTGTTTAGCTAAACATACATATACATAGAAACGCATACGTTCGGAAACCAGCTGCATTTTTTTTTTAATTTCAGACTACTTAATCAGACATCGTATAGCCTTCTGCAAGAGTCCATATGCATAAGCATGTTTTGTAGAGAAGCAGAAAAAGCACAAAATTGTACGCTTTTCAAAAAAAAAGAGAGAGAGAGAGAGAGAGAGAGAGAGAGAGAGAGAGTTATAAGGGCGAAAAGTGAAACTGTCCACACACATTCAGAATATAGGAGGTTGACGCTTCGCAAGGAGTGTGAGGGTTAAATTTGTAGAAAGTTGTCTACCACAGGCCCTAGCCTGGGGTGGACAAAGTACGAGACAAATTGTACTTAAATTACAGTATAGATAATGTTTAAAAATCATACTCAATTAAAAATGGATGTATCAAGCAAAAAAAAAAAAAAGTGAACGTTACTACTTACAACTGAGGCAAAATACGACCAAACAGTTATTCACCGTTACATCAGAGAGGGATTGTGTTTGCCTAAAACAAACAAACAAACAAACGTAAACGGCATAAAATCAATCTACCAATTTTGAGATGCTAACACAAAAAGAATCTTTACCAGTATTTCTACCATCTAAAACATTAGATATCCCACTATGCATTCTGTTTTCTGGTATTTTACTGTGAACCAATGCACTGCTCTAATTCATCAATTATTTACACTACAATCGTGTAAAATTGATAAAACTGAATTTTGCTGTAAAATAAATATAGTACATAAGTACACTCAAGGTAAGATACTAAGGATGGCCACTTGACGATACCACCCCAGTGACATTGTAAAGTTTGGTACCGTTATTTATGAGCATGTACAGTATATAACACTTGTAAGTTTTAGTCTTTAAGTTTCATAACCACCCAGGCGCAAGACATAAAAAATATATATAGCAATATCATTACATTGTGCAATGGGAATTGGCCTAATATTGTCCATTAAAAAGTTTCCCATCAGTGTCTAATGGTTTCAAAGAGTCCATTTATTCTTGATCCAGTTACAGATACAGGATATTCAGTGTGTAATTAATTGAATTGTTGTATCTTAATAGAATATTTGCCAGTTCTGTCGAGATGACCGTGAGTGCTATACATCAGCGCTTTATTGTTTCCTTGTAGACAGCCTGAAGTGCAGATCATTGTGGACGTGAATAGCACTGAAGTCCTGTTAAATTATTAAAGAGAGTTCGGTATAACGTGTTACAAAGTTACACGTTACCGTAATCAAATTACTTTTTTCTGATAACGCTAATGTAACGCAATGTAATGTAACCTGGCCTGGATATTCATGGCTGTAACCCTGAAGATATTTTCTTTAGCCACGAATCATTCTCCACTTGGAGCCGTTCGTCACTGCGTAAGTGAACAACAGCGCTGTTGTAATTTTCTATCTTCAGTGGACGGAGGCGAGACCAATCAGACACTGGAAACACTCGTGTCTTATTGGCTGAATGCTCTCAATTCTGCCAACCGCTAGCTCACACAATCAGTGAGGAAAAATTTATATATGCCGATTTTATTTCACTTTTTTTAACTAGTAAAGGGATTGAAACTGAAACAGTAACATCCTCTCATACTGAGCAGGAAAACAAGGTGTGTAAATGTCTATATGAGTTCCAGTTTACGTGAACATGATATGAGCAGAGCATAAGGAAAGATAATGTATTTTGCATGGCACTGTAGCAGCTAAACCCATACAATGATAGCTTAGCTGTGCCTCCCCTTGACTAGCGACACCAAACTAGCCTAGTTAGAAAAGTTTTATATTTTATCCGTGTGGTAGTTCTACAAACAGTGATAACACTCGAGGCACGTTTTATGATAAATCCAATTTTTACGTGATCTTGAAATTTTTGTAAATCTTTGTAAATTTGTAATCTTTGATGTAATAAAATGTAGTTTTAAAGTAGTAATTAGTAATCAGTAGTGGATTACTTTTTTTGAGTAACTTACCCAACACTGTTGCTAAAGCAATTGGATTGATTTTTATGCTTGTTGAAAAAAAAACAGGCGATTTTTTTCATTCCTTTGCCCTGTATCGCATAGCGACTGGATTCCCCCTGTCTCGCTTGCTGTTAAACTTCATATGTAGCTTTATTTTTCCAACGGTTTGTATTTATTCTGTTTAGTTTTGTCCGTAAGATTGACGTCTGTACTGTGTAGATATTAGTTATATGCCGTTTCCTTTGGGATTTGTGCGTTTCAGGGTATTTAAAACATTTGCTTTAGTTATTAAACAGTGTGTAGGCTTGTCTAGGTCTACAGTATTTATATGACTGTGACACTGAGGACTGGAAATTACTCATAGTGCCCTGGAATTTCTTAGACAAATTGAAATATAAACCACAGAAATTGTAACACGAGGTGCAGTGACACGTGAATGAAATGATAAAATAAGGTAGGGGTTGCTTTATTTTCAATGCTGACAAACCGGCAGAGCAAAGCTCAGCCATTCAGATTAACAAACCAGGTCTCTGTGGTTCTGAAGTGGTAATTTCCATGGCACTTGCATGCCTATTTGGTCAGCTCATTGCACCATATTTGTTTACGGTCATTAGACCATATAGCCATGGTAATTGCATACATTTTGCATATGCAAATCCAGAGAGGATTGGACTTGCAATCTTCTTTCTGTCACCTGCGGTTGTGGTATAGTCAGTTAAGCAATTCATAAATAGCATGGTCTAGTGTAACAAAAACAAGGCATGGTTCATGTGAGTGGATTAAACTAACCAGGATAGTCTACTGTTTCAGCTAGGATCTATTTGAAGCCAGGGAATTCCTCCAAACTCTCTAAAACAGACTTTTTTTGTTCATTGGCATACCTAATGCACATACATAATGCATAAATAATTCAGTTTAATCAGCTCAAACCCACTTAAAATTCACAGACTCAGAATTCTAATGAGTGAGAGAGACTTTATTGGATTTCATATGTATGAGGTGGTACAGGAAGAAAAGCTACAACTGCGAACCTCTCCCCTCATCCTAATCTCGACCATTCTTAATGCTTCATAAAAGCTAGTCTGTGAGAATTTGTACAAATGTGTAAGAATGAGACCATGCTGCTCTCACTGACCTTAAAAAGTTTTGAATCTAATTCTTAGTAACATTAATTTTATTCATGAAAGTCAAGATGGATGTGCTTACCCCTGAGCAATGCACTTTCTGGACATTTTAATCATGTTTACAAACATTTGAGCAGGATTAAACTCATTATCAATTTATCTGGTATCAGTAGTAGGACATGGATCAAGTTTATCAAGAAACATGCGGTCCATTTTGTTATTTTTGTACTAGTTGTATGTAAGTGGATGATGTTTACTGGCCAGTAGGGGAAGCATTGAGTTACAATGCAATGTGCCATCTGTCAGTCTCTTTTGCTATCTGTCAGTGACATTCAGATTATAATGTAATTAAGATTACAGCATTAAAAATGTCTATTGTCTCTATTGCTTTATTAGATAATTACCTACTGAGTTAAAATTATATTCTTTTTACTATGTAAAACCCCCACAAACAAACAATAACCAATCATGACAAGATGGTGGTTACTAGGGCTGTAACATCCAATTGATAATAATCGATAATTAAAATAATCAACAACGAATTTCATTATGAATTAGTTCAGTCTGTGACGTCACTGTGGATAACCCGTGTCAGTAATGTCAGTTCAGGCATTTACGAATAAATCACATCTGAGAAACAGTGGAGGTCACAGAGTGAGCTTCTGCGGGAAAACTTCTGTTTTAAAGCTTGTGGACAATCAGTTGTTGTTTTTTTTTGTTTTTGTTTTTTTTGTTTGTTTGTTTTTTACAAAATATACTGTTAATATTTTTAAAATGTTAGTAGAGCCCACATAGATACATTTTATACCTTTTCATAGCCTTCAATTTGCACAGTGTTTGAAGGACAACATTGGGCAGTATTTGCCCCTTCCTGATTTCTTCTGTTTTGTGTAGATCTCTTACTGAATTGTTTCAGAAATGAAAACAAAATCTAAGATAAAACAAAGTCATCCTGAGTAAATACAAAATATAGTTTTTAAAGGATTATGTTATTTATTGGCTCAAAAAAGGTCATGCAATACCAACTAGGCCTGTGTGAAAATGTATTTGCCCGCATAGTTACTAATTTCCAAAATCTATGAAACTGCATTCATAATGGGGTCTCAGCCAGCAAGTTACAAAAGACCCAAGGACAACATCAAAGGAACTACAGGCCTCTCATGCATTCATAAAGGTCACTGTTCATGACTCCACTATCAGAAAGACACTGGGCAAAAATGGCATCCATGGAAGAGTGGTGAGGTGAAAACCACTGCTAACCCAGAAGAATATCATTGCTTGTCTGAATTTTGCCAAAACACACCTTGATGATCCTCAAAACTTTTGGGAGAATGTTCTGTGTATTGATAAGTCAAAAGTGGAATTGTTTGGAAGACAGGGGTCCTGTTACATCTGGCATAAAACAAACACAGTATTCCACCAAAAGGACATCGTACCTATGGTCAAGCATGGTGGTGGAGGTGTGATGGTGTGGGGATGCTTTGCTGCTTCAGGGCCTGGGCGACTTGACAATAATTGAGGGAAACATGAATTCTGCTCTTTAACAAAAAATCCTAAAGGAGAATGTTGAAGTTGAAGCTCCACCGCAACTGGATTATGCAGCAAGATAATGATCTACAGCATAGGAGTGCATCCTAGTCCTAAAAGTAAGTGAAAGGCTGGTCTCCAGGTATCAGAAGAGTTTGGTTGCAGTTATTGCTGCTAAAGGTGGCACAAACAGATTTTAAGTTTAAGGGGGCAATTAGTTTTTCACATTGACTATAGGTGTTGAATAACTTTTTTGCTTCAATAACATAAATAAATAAGTACATAAATAAAAACTGTATTGTCTGTTTACTCATGTTGTATTTCATTTGAAGATCTGAAACAATTTAGTATGAGTTATTCACAAAAACTGAAGAAACGCTTTTTTTCACAGCACTGTAGTTACATTTAATTTTGTGGAGCATCCATGAAACAAGTTCCTCTTGTGCAAAGCCATCCGTCCTGAAGTCTTTGCTTTGGTAGAAATGTTAACGTTACTATTAAAGTTACTGACTGTTACAGATCACTAACACCGGGGAATCATTCCATTAATGCTAAATAAACATCTCTTTCAGAAACTTTCACTATATCAACGAGTATACAATTTGTTGTTGTTTTTTTCAAATAACAGGTCATTTACATAGAATTTTCATCATTTAAGTCCCTGTTTAAGTTACTATAGAAACAATAATCGACATCTTCTGACCAATTAAATTCCGATTACAATAGCGCATTATGTAGAGAATGTGGCAATTATAATTATAATTATAATTAAAAGGACTCTACACAGCTGCAGCATGTGACAAACATCTGCATATTTGTGAAACTCTAATAATACAATATAAGAATCCTCTCATCCTCTTAAATTATTCACGAGTCTGCCCTTTACTGCAAAGGTTATTTCTTTAACTGCAAGCTTAGTTAATTACAATACAGTATTGTGTTTGATGAGGTGTATAATCAAAATTAAGTCTTAATTAGTCTTTATGGTTAGTAAGTAAAATCTTAGTAGGGTTGAATATCTTACTGGTGTTATCAGTGCACTTGTATTCCACATAATTACTGCAAGTGAGATGCGTGAATCTCTGTGACTTTGAAACAGTTCAGCTAAAATATTAGTTCAGAATCATTTACTGATTTGTTTAGTTGCACATACTGAAGTGTTGATAATGTCTATGACTAATAATACATGTTTAATCAATCTTTTTCCATATTTATATGCACAGATATTGTCATATTGTTCACACAGAACGACCAGCCATAACATTAAAACCACCTGCCTAATATTGTGTAGGCGCTCTGAAACATCTCTGACCCATCAAGGCATGGACTCCATCATCCATACACACAGGAATCACTAACTGAATGACAAAAACAACTCATCCCTCTGACTTGTTTACCTTAGATATTCACTCGTATTTGAAGGAATCATCATCACTAATGAGGATCTGTAATTTGGTTCACATTTTCATTCTCGTTGTTTAGTTGATAGGAATGTGGAACACAATATCCCCGTGTGCATGGTCAAATGCCAGAAAATCAGTAGCAGATTTGTATGAAATTACAAAGGTTAATAGGTAAGCATTTATACTTTTTTATGACTTCATTCATATAAAAAAAAAAGTAATGTTTGAATTCTCATGAAATAAGATTCATGAAACCATTTCAGCCTTATGAAACCATTTTAGTGCCTTTTTTATATTGTAAAATGTAATATGCACCATTATAGTGGCTAGTCTTAATGTGATACAGATTTTAGACCGAAAGTACAAGCATGCAAATGTCTGTTCAGAGAAAATCACAGAAAGAGAGAGAGAGAGAGAGAGAGAGAGAGAGAGAGAGAGAGAAGGACTGGCCAAAATGCATGGCACTAATGTCCTGCCGTGGGCTACTGACTGGATTGATGACTTATGGTTCAGATATAATAGCCATTGTGCTGCTCTGAATTGATTCGAGAGATGCTTTAAAAAGAGGAAACATTGATTCAATAGATTCTATTTAAAATGTTTTAACACTCTCTGTGACACGCTAATATGTTTTCACTAATGAGATTAATTGCTGCGGTTGTGTTAGTGGTATGTGTGTATATGGTGTGTGTGTATGTGTGTGTGTATGTGTCTGTATCGTATTCTGTATCAGTTTACTGCTCTTTATCTGTATCTTTTATTCTGATTTAAACCTGTGCCCTAAACTGGAAAGTGTTTTTTTTTTTCATTTTGTTTTTTTTTAGGAGGTGGGGAGCATGGTCCTTACTGGTTAGCACATTTGCCTCACACCGCCGGAGTTAGGGGTTCAATTCCCGTCTCCACCCTGTGTGGGAGGTGCTTCCATGTTCTCCCCGAGCTTCAAGGGTTTCCTCTGGTGATCCAGTTTCCTCCCCCAGTCCAGACACCTGGCTGATTGGCATCTCTAAATTATCCGTAGTGTGTGAAGGGAGTGTGTGGGTGATTGTGTCCTTTGATTGATTTTTACTCCGTCCAGGCGGTCCACCACCTTGTGCCCTGAGTCTCCTGGGATAGGCCACAGGTGCCCTGTGATCCTATGTTGGAAAAGTTTTACAGAAAATGGATGGATGAATGGATGTACCTTCCCATTGGTGCTATTTCCCAAAATAAATTTCCCCAAACCCTGGATAAATAGTGAGCTTCCTACTCATATCTGTGTTTGTATCTATTTAGAACATATCATACTGTTCATTCTGAATAATTTATACATATTTGGTTACATCATGTGTGTGTGTGTGTGTGTGTGTGTGTGTGTGTGTGTGTGTGTGTGTGTGTGTGTGTGGAGAGAGAGAGACAGTGAGCAGATCCATGCATCTCATATTTCTTTTACTATCACTGATACTAAAATTAAAATAGCCACTGCTTAGAGTTTAATCCATGCAGACGATCTCTCTTTACATCCATATCCCAGTAGAGGATATTATAATAAACTAAACCATATCAGTGTAATTAATTAAAACTCAAGGAGCGGGTGTTTGGCCATCTGAAACTTTTCAGTTGCACAGAGCACAAATCAGCCTGTCGTAACGGCCTGACAAGGCCTTATTGTTTCAAAACACTGGAGACGGTGGGCTTTGTTCCCAGCGATATTGTTTTTATTATTAATATTATTACTATTATTATTAATTAAACCGCCTCACAGCTCTCCTTTGACCAGGGATGCAGGTTGCTCTCTTTCTCAGGCAGCAAAGAGCTTTTATAGGCTCCATAAGTGAATATTTTCTCTGTTTTTAGAGTCAGAAGTGTAGGAACAATAAGAGCGAGCCCTGATGGACTAGCCCGGGGGGAGTCCATTAACAGGTCAGGAGGTGGTGAGGCGAGCGCCGGCTAAATTCATTAACGCTCTTCAGCGTGACTCCGAGTGGGACTGAGTGGTGGAACGAAGCAGCACGACTCAGGTGTGCATTTCCACCTCGCCTCATCATTTCTGCTCTTAATTCAACCCGACATTTCAACTTCACCCACGCTCGCGGTTCGATACTCCGCCCTTGCTTTTGATTTGATTTCCACCTCAGGCTTTCTGTACCATAAGTGGATAAATTAACAAAAACATTTAAAACGATAGGGCACTGTGTGTAGAAACTTTCTTGCATGAAACTCAATAACTACTAATATTTTACGTCTAAAAAATAAAGTCAAATATTCCCAAAAGTGTATCCTGCAACATGACAACAATTTGGCAAAAAAATAAATAAAAAATTGTTTGAAAAGAATCAAAAGAAATGAGGCAAGGATTAGCCATGATGCCTTTATACTCCAAAACTGATGTGAAGCAAGAAATGTGTGACTTCTGGTAAAGATTAGACAGATCTTTCAGAAAGAATGAGCAAAGATTGGCAAAGAAATCTGATAATAATAGGTTTATATAAGTTAATACAGATATATAGACTTTACACAGAATGGTGAGAAAGAAATGGTTAGTGGCAGTTATGCAGATGGAAAAGCCTTACTGACAAGAAAGCTCAGAGGAAATTGGCCAGGTTTGAGCTGACAGGAAGTCTATGGTAACTCAAATAAACACTCCTTACACCCATGGTGAGCAGAAAAGCATCTCAGAATGCACTACATATCACATCATGAGGACGATGTCCTGCAACAGAAGAAGATCACATCGGATTGTCGGGCAAAAACAGGAATCTAAGGCAACAGTGGTCACAGAATCACGAAAACTGTGTGGAATTAAATTTGTGGCAAAAGTATTGAACACAACCTTTCAAGAAACGAACAAAAATATACAATGAGAAAGAAGAAAAACACTCTGAAGATGAAAACAGTGAAAGTGGGCGGGCTTAACCGTGATTTACTCTCATTGGCTAGTGGATCGACAGCTTGAGTGTCCAGCTGCGTAGGACGATGATGACGATGATGACGACGACGCTCTTTGCCACTCCTGAGAGCTCATCTAAAAAAAATGTCATGTGACTACCCAAACCTCAAATATAAATTACGAACTAATATTCTGACTAAGTAAATACGTAACTTCCACTACAAAGTACAAACACTAACTGCATCAAGAATGCTCTCTAAAAACACTGAAGTATTAAAGTATGAAAAGTATTATACTCCATTGTGTAAGAGAATAAAAGTCCAAATAAATTAAGGACACGATCATACGAGTAGATACAGTGGATTAGAATAATTACAGTACTTCGGAAAGGTTAACATCATTATCAATTGCGAAAATCGACTTAGGGAAAAGTTTATATTAATCAGGATAAATACAAAAAACCTCATTCCAGTCTCCATTTAATAATGAGATAAGGAGTGGATTAGTATGAAAATGGATGTTAGCGTTTGATGTGATACACATCATTACAATAGCAATTAATCACATTCTTTATTGGCCTTTCAGAGAGCTAATTATCCCTGATAATATTCATTTAAATATGGGCAGTAGACAAGAACTAATTTTACCTGGAATGTTTAAGGGTAAACACTGATTTGAAAATAGATTTATCACTCAGAGAGAAAGAGAGGGAGCGGGAGAAGGGGAGAGAGAGAGAGAGAGAGAGAGAGAGAGAGAATGAGAATGAGAGACAGAGAGAGAGAGATTACATCATCCATGTCAGACCACTGAAGTCTGTCATCATCACTCACAGATTAAAGAATTAAAGCTTCATGGAAGTGTGTGCGACGGAAATATAAATGATATTTAAATACGAAATATGTGAATTGTTTTATAAACAAATATTTTTTTCTAGAAAATGTAAATGAATGTTGGGTTTCTATTAAGTGCAATGTCAGAATATATGGATATTACAGTATATAAAGAGAGACTGGGAAGATGATATTATTGGAGCTGTTCAGAAGGAACAGAATATAAATAAGGACTTGAAAAAAAAAATCTGTTTTCATGTTTTTCACTCACATATACCTGTATACAGTATATGTTTCTATCCAGGTTAATCAAGCAAATACCATACATGAATTCTACTACAAAATCTTTCATCATTAGTTTCTATCCAATTCCATTCAGTGAGTCTTCAGGACTGTGTTTACGTGCGGTTAAACACATTTTGGTCAGAATTTATTGCATTGAGGCACAGTTTCACTGCAAAAAAATGTCATATTTGCAAGTGAAAATATCTTGAATACAGTCAAATGTATCTAGTATTTCTTATTATAAGATAACAATAAACCAAATATAAGATCATTAAACTTATTTCTTTGTGGTTAGCACCTCCAGGGTTGAGGGTTTGATTCCCACCTCCATCCTGTGTGTGTGGAGCTTGTGTGTTCTCCCCGTGCTTCGGAGGTTTCCTCTGGGTACTTTGGTTTCCTCCTCCAGTCCAAAGATATGCGTCATAGTCTGACTGCCATCTCTAAAAATGATCCGTAGTGTGTGAATGTGTGTGAGTGTGTATGTGATTGTGCCCTGCGATGGACTGGCACCCTGTCCAGGGTGTACCCCGCCTTGTGCCCGATGCTCCCTGGGATAGACTCCAGGTTCCCCACGACCCTGAGAAGGAGTGAGCGGTAGAAGATGGATGGATGGATGGATGGATGGATGGCTTAAAATAGGTGTATTAATCCTATATTTGGTTTATGTTAACTTTATAATAGGAAATACTAGATAACTTAGACGAAATACATTAGACAATGTATTTCCACTTGCTAAGATGTCATTTTTTTGCAGTGTTGATATTTTGTGATTCGTCCGAGGCATACAGACCAGGCTGCACTTGTTGGTTTTCGTTCCTTTTTCTCTATTTCAAATATATATATATATATATAAAAAAATTACACATGACCTTGTGCAACGTGTTTCTTACTCAACCGTGACTTCCTTTGTACTTTCTATTAAAGACGCCACTGTGCTTTTTCCTCATCTCAGTTCCAGCAGCATCATCGTTCATCATCCTTAAATTCCTCACTCATCTCTAGGAAAGAGTTTGTGAGATGATAGCGGTTCTCCATCATCTCCACTTATCCGTGATGCACAGTAATCTTATAACGATGCTTTATACCACATGTCTTACTGGAGAATGGAGGAGGATGCTCACCTCTCCCTCACTCGTGCAACATGTGCTCCATGTTTCTGAGGTCCTCCATATTAAAGCCTTTATTCATCTCCTGGAGGAACTACACATGAGCTCTGCCTTTTTTGCTTTTCACGTGAAGAAAAAGCAATATTTCTGACACAGCTGGAGTTAGCAGCTGAATACGGATTGAGAAGCGAGATGCGTGACGTGCTCTGTCATATATATCTGATGCGTACAGATTTGCTGACCTGCGCATGCACTCTGAATGAACTCTGAAACAGTCTTTGCATTAACATTTTATTGAATATTTAACGGCCGCACCGGTGTTTCTTTTATTTGTTTTGAGCATTTATGTGATGCAGAGCTTACACTGCTTCAGCGTAGCCTGTTCAATGCAGGACCCGAAAGGATATGAGTTGAATCGGGTGCGTGGAAATGCTAAACTATGCAGTGCAGTGCAGAGGAGTGGGTATAATACAGAAAAAAAAGAAGTGCAGCTTTATAGCTTTTAAAAGCATGTATTCAGGTTTAGCAGTTGAAATGTTGCTGCTCTTTTAGTGGCCCTGTTTTCAATTGCTAATCAGGTTCCAGGCCTCAGGACTAACTTTACTGACAGAGTGTAGACTACAGAGAGCTCTATTTTCATGCAGCCCTTATGGAAAATTTGCATAGGAACCCAATTGGTATTCAATTGCAATTCCATGATGAATTGCCTTCCATTCAGGGTGGGATTTTAATGGAACTTCATAGCACATTATTTATCTCACAATCCATTTGGAATTTGGAATATGGTCTGATTTCTATAGGGTGTCTTTGGGTTGATGTTTTATGATTTGGAACCCAACCTGGTCTTAAAATGTGTGTGTATGTGTGTCTGTTTTTATTAAACATAAATAAAAACAGAATGCAATGATTTGCAAATCTCATATTTGCAATCATGGCAACACCATAGAGTAAAAGGTTAAATATGCGTTAGGTAAAATGTATAAACATCTGGCAAGATTAGGTCTCTAACAGTGGAAATTTGATTGAGTTTTTTTTTTTTTTTTTTTTTTTCTTGAGCCCGTTCCCCATTCCTTCCTATGTAAACAAAGCTCTGTCTCCACACCCTGGCTCGTAGCATTCTACTACTGTTAGCATGCTAACTAGTGTTGGCATTAGCAAGAACTGTCATGACATCATACTATTCATTACACTATAAAGACAAGAATTTCAGACCACACTGATATATATTATCCATTTCTATTTACATTTAACGTTGTAGAATGTTACAAGCTAATAGCAGGTTTTAACAGCCCTTTAACCATTTTCATCCTGGAAACTTTCGCATGTCAGAAAGCATAATCAGAAAATGACAGATTTACTTCCAACTGTTACAAAGTGCTGACACTGGAGACTCCTTCCGAAAGTATTAAATAAGCATTCTCGTGATAGAAAACGAATCAACAATTACACATAATAATTGCTAACGTCAGTGCTGCTAACACCCTCGGCCAATCAGAGTTGAGAATTCCACAGCACTTTGGAATAATTAAATTTTTGGCTTTCTGAAGCATGATGTTGGTAGTGTTAATTTTGACTGTTGGTCTACATATGAAGTGTACAGGTGGTATCGAGACAAACTTTCTTAAATACTAGTATTTAATTTAATACTGTGTCTGCACTGTTTATTAAAAAAAAATCACCATGGCACATGTGAAACAAGATAAATGTCTAAACTAAAATTAAGTTTTAGTTTGGGTAGTCTTTCTGAAGTGGCTTTTTCAGCAAACTCACATGATTTACCTTCAAGCAAATACATCCTGATATCTATTTTGATCTTATCTACTCCAGTTCCCAAGTGTGAAACATACATATCCATCTAATTTCCTATGTGTTTGCACTGCACTGCTCTTCCATTTATCCATTCTGTGTTTAGTTTGCTCACTCTATACCTCGATGTATGTATCTCTAACTGGCAAAACCCAGAGGCTCACATTTTCATCTGCCTGCAGGATATTTTTTTTCTGCAGCTGCAAGTAAGTTGTTTGTGAGTGTTTTAGATCGAGGGACTGCTGTTGATAATGCACCGAGACCTTCGAGGTCTGCTGTATGAATTTCATTAAGCAGCTGAGGCTAGAAAAAACGCTGGTGTCTATGTGTATCAAGGCGGCCAGCACCAGTAATGATGGTATTGATCGCTTTTTTTTTTCTTTAAGGGCAAGGGTACTGTTTGTGTCAGAGAATATCGGAGATCCGATCACGTCTCAGGCATTTTCTCAGTCCTGCTGTCATTGACTAAGCAAAGTCCAATTAGTGGGGAGGTGTTGTCTATTCATAATTCTGCAGAAATGGGTTTCTCAGACAAGGCTCTCACGCCAAGGGCTCAAGCTAAACATATTTAGACATTCAGGCTGAAGTGCTCGCAATTAACATCATAACAATGCATTGAGTGATGTCAAAATAGTCCCTGAGAAATCGAGCTGGAAACGCCAAACTAAGGAACACGCTGTGTCCTTGAATGTGTAAGCACTTGATGGTTTTTTTTTTTTTTTCCATTTGTTCTTTAACAGAGCTGGTACATTTTGTTCACTTTAAATGTCATATTCCTTTTGTTTGCCAACTGGCCTTTCTCCACTTTCTGCCATTTCGATTCAGCTTGCTTCGACTTTGTAGCAGCAGCGGCTCTCATTTGCCTGCCTCAGCACAACAGCATACAAATGCTCCCCAGATTCACTAATGACTGTGAAATAAGCTCAAGGCAAAGATGGGCCCACCTGCAGATGTGAGGCGGCATTCATGAACTTAGAGAAAAGTAAAAGATTTTTTTTTAAAAGCCATTGAGTTCAAAAAGGCCTTAGTTTACTATCACCACCAGTTTCACATTAGCACATTCGCCTCACACGTCCATGGCTGGGGGTTCAATTCCCACGTCCGACCTGCTTGCGCGGAGTTGCACTTTATTATAACTTATAATAAAGTTATAAGACATTATTCATTTCTGAAGATGTATAATTTTATTATTTATAATTTATCCTTTTTGTAATGTAATATGGAAATTAATTCCAAATTCAGGATGCTGGGCGCACGGTGGCTTAGTGGTTAGCACGTTCACCTCACACCTCAAGGGTGTGGGGTTCGAGTCTTGCCGGGGCCATGTGTGTGCGGAGTTTGCATGTTCTCCTCGTGCTTCGGGGGTTTCCTCCAGGTACTCTGGCTTACTCCCCCAGTCCAAAGACATGCATTGTAGGCTGATTGGCATTTCCAGATCGTCCAGTGTGTGTGTGTGTGGATGCGATTGTGCCCTGCGATGTGTGGTGCCCCATCCAGGGTGTCCCCCGCAAGTCTCCTCAGATAGGCTCCAGGCTCCCAGCAACCCTGTGTAGGATAAATGCTACAGAAAATAGATGGATGGGTGTCTAATTAACATGTGATCTTCACTGGCATCTGCAGTTTATTTTGTAATGGAGTTTAACCACTTGCTGATAGTGGTGGCAGTGGGATTTAACCCTCGCTTCATTTCTACGTAAAGAGACTGACGTAGTGGTGCTGTAGTCCTTTTTTCAAGCTCAACTTTCAAAGCTTCCACTTTCATGTATCATGCAACATCATCACTAACCAGCCGATACTGCCTTGTATAGCTGCATTGCATGCTAGAACTTTGAATCCAGTGATTGCTGTGTGCACTATTATACATTTATTCTCATTAATATGACATTGAACATCGCTGGATATTGAGTGGTGAGTTTTTTGCTGTGCAAGAATTCAAACTATGATAATACAGAAACATTACAGGACTTTGCAAAACCCTTTGGCAAATCTAAAGCAAATGTAAAGAAATGATGCTTTTAAAATAATAAAATAATGAATGTATATCAAATAAATCAGTGAAGAACTAAATTAAAGCAATGACCAGCATGGCCGAACTTTGCCGTTTAAAACCTAAATCACATTCAGGTAGCTTATTTCAATCAATTTGGAGAACTGGAGAACCACTATTATTTTGTAGATATGGACTCTGATATTCTTTTGTTTCTGCAGGTAAGTCCAGGCAGCATCCCCAGTGCTGTTGAATTCTTGATTTGGTCTGAAGGTGTGGATTAATTTTCTATAACAGCATGAGCCTGAGAGCAGTTCTGACTGCAATTCACAGGGATGTGTATGGGTCTACATGAACATGAAAAAAAATATATGATATGGTTTTCAGTGAGGAAGTTTTCAGTGTGTCATTTATTTAGCAATTTTGGAAGAACTTTTCTGACATGAGAAAGTCTTCAGGACCGAGGGCTTTGTGGATTCTTGTTTTGTGTTTCATGGAGAGCTGCACTGCTATTTGTCTTAACTTCAAGTAAAAGAAAAAATAGGCTGTGGTGAGGGAATGACTATACGCTATAATATGTGTGGTAGCAGGAATTCTTTCCTGGAATTCCTGGAATTTATAAGAGGAATTAAAAAAAAAAAATCTTTAGGATATGTGTTATTGGAAAATAATCACCTTCTGGATGGTAACAGTGATGCTACTACACATACTATTGTTATAAGAGGATTAGCAACTGAATCCACAGTAGCTGGATTATGCGCCAGAGTAAAGTAAAGGAGAGCTGCAATCACAACGTAGATCGATTTACAAATTCTATGTTCATTATACCTAACAATACAGACTGATAAATGTAACCAGGAGGTAACAATATAATCACATGGCAAAAACAGAAAACGTGCTTGCAGGTAATAAGTGCATGTCTGTCAGACATAAACACACAGATACACTGCTGTTTCTCCATCAGTGTTCAGGTGCTCCCAAAAGAGCTAGGTGAAGATTGAAAAACAAAACAAAACAAAACAAATAAAAGAAAAACAAAGAAAGAATATTTGGTCTTTCATTGAGTATTCATGATGGAACCAGCTCTCACAGTTCACCTGCAGGACATTCATATAGCAAAGTGATATCTCGTAGGTTTGATGTTAGACCTCCTGTAGTTGGGCAATAGTGAGATGCTTATTTAACCATCACCTTTCTTTACAAGACAGCATAAACCCCGTGTTTATCATTTTATACATAAAATAGGGTATAAAGCATGGCACTTATGGGAAAATAATCCAAGACAGGGCAGGGTGGTTGAATTATTTTATTTATTTATTTTTTTTCCAATAATAACATTTATGTAAGTGTTTTTTTTTTTTTTTTCCATCACAACTTGAAAATGTTCGCAATTTCTTTTTTTTTTAATTCTAAAATTACATAAACACATATGTAATTTTCATCCATTTATAGTTACATTTAATGTTGTGACATGTCATTAGTGCTCTAGTTGCTATAAATGGTCGTTCCTTCACCAGCCTCCATTTATTCTTTCTCTTGAAGTTAATAAGACAAAGAAAAATGAATCTCAACTGTATTGTAGCGCTACTTAATTCAAGAATTTAATCCAGCTGTTGTGCTTAGTTTGAGCCTCAAATGTTTGCTTCGCTTCCTGCAGCTTGGTCAAATCAGAGTCTCATGGCTTTCTCACGTCAATCAGGATCAAGACCACCTCACTAAGATGCTCTCGAACCAGCTGTGTTGTTCTGCACCCAAGTGTAACTACTATATTCTCACCTGCCAAAGAACAACACAAAGGTTTCCATTCCAACTGACCAAATACATATAAGAAACACCATTTATGTTAAGAAATGCAGTGAATTACTATATTAGTTATCAGACCCATATGGTAACGTGTTACCATTTTATTGGCTCCCACATGCTATAGTGATAGAGATTCAGTCTGGATAATGCATGGTTCTTTCAATGCAAGTAATTTGGTGTGAAAGCTAGAGTTTGGTAAAGAAAGGGATCTAGTGAGGAAAATTTAATAGATAATCTGCTCCCAAAGGATACAAATACAGGTGCAATATTTTTAGACAGCTTGCCAGAAAGGTTCACAAGGCATCTGGTTGAGACTAGAGGTGTACATTGGGACTGGGATACCATGGGATGCAACAAAAAAAAGGCATGTGAGAGGGATGTTTTTACATTCATTAGGAAACGAGTATGTGATCAGATATGAAATTTACAAGACAAAGACCATGTCCATTTGCATTGTTCATTCATTCATCTTTAGTAACCGCCTGGTCAGGCTTGCAGTGGTTTCAATTAGGCTACTAGTTTATTGTATTTGGGGAAAAAAAATAACCAACTAGATTTGTTACAATATACTGCTGGTAAGTAAAAACAAAATAACATACTGTATGTGAGAGCAGGATTAAAAAATAACAATAATAAATAAAAAAGTTCTACTCATGTGTCTATTTGAGGCAAATTATGAATGTGTGGTAGCTGAGGTTGAGCCAGAATTCACACATAATGCTGACAGTGCTGACATTTCTACCTCTGTATTTTTTTTTTTTCCTGGGGGCATAGTGTCATTAAGTTACCCCACCAGAACAAACCTAGCATCTGTGAAGTGGGCTGGCAAGCTGGTCATTATTTGTTATTTTAAATCATTGATAATATTGCCCATGATGCCCTGAGCGTGCTAGTGATGTTGTGTCACGTCTTTGTATAGTTGTAGTCTTTGGCAGTGTTTTCTTCCATTATAGATTAAACTACCTGAAAGTTGGCTTAGACTTAGGAGAAATGTTCACAGAAAGCAAAACTTAGAGTCACCAAGCACTGCTTTCAGTAATATTAGAACCCTAAATAATTTAGAAGAAAACAGCACATTGTTTAGCGGTGCAGTTCAAAAGCAAAGCTCTAGGCAATGTTCAGAGAAAGCATCCTGAAAAAAGGGTCTACTGTTGAGAGTTGAGCAGAAATGAAGCTATGACATCAATTTGACCTAAAGGGAGGGGGAACATAAAAAGAGAGAGAGAAAATTGGCAGTAATTGCCCCTGGTGAGCAGAACAGGTATAGAGGAAGTCGCCTTTGCTGTGACCTTTTTTCATTAAACCAAGAAGACTGGCGCTGTGGGGACTGGGGGAATCAGTCAGCTCCCCTCTTCAAGTGTTCTCCATCTCACCTGCACTGCTGCTTTGGACATCAGAGAGCACTAAAGTTCAGTCTAATTCTGATGATAGATCTCAGATCTGCTATACTGTCCATCTTATGGTGCCATAATAGAATATATATTTTAAGGCTCAAATGGATGCTTCTAGTTGCTTATGGTTGTTTAATAAGCTGCTGTCAGTCTGATGTCATCATGTCTGCAGTAAAAGTATTGCTAAGAGCATTTTTAAGCAAAGTAGATGTCTGTGTTTTAAAAGCATTCCTTCTCATCACTTATTCTTAATGCAGTTAAAATTGCTTTTACAAAGAAAAGTGGAGCAGCCTTAAAGTCCGAAAAATGGCTTATCCTGCAGTAATTTGATAATATACTGTTAAAAAAAAGGAGAAAGGACAATTCAGGCCATCTTTGCTGCTTGCCTGTAGGGCAACTTTCTCTGCTGGTTAGCAAGTACACATTTTCTTTTGCATATGCACACAACCTAAGGCTAATAATGAACAGGTTTATAAAAAAAATGTTTTTATTTAACAAGGAAAAACATGTAGTTATGAAAAGAGCCTCCAGTGTTAGTGCTTTGTAAGAATCAGCAAGTTTTCCACCAATCGAAAGTCCTTAAGACAGAGGACTGTGCATTTTGTGATTTCTGTGTAAGATGGCAGTTTTCAGCTACAGTTTCTTGACTGATTGTGTCACATTTGCTGCCAGAATTTGGTGTTTTTTACTGGAATCAATTCTTCCATCTGCCACACAACCCCAACACATAATAGATCCGCCCCATGCTTAACACTTGGCTTGTTGATTTGTTGCTCATTTTTTAATGAAATCCTTTTTCTTTTTTTCTTTTTTTTTTTTTTTGCTTTTTTTCTTCAAGCATATCTTTGGTGATTGTAGCCAAAGTGTTCCAATTTACTTAATCAGTCCCACAGCATATATTTCCAAAATGCCTCTGCGTATGTAGATATTACATCGTACGTCCACTTTTGTGTTTCCTTCTGATGATTCTTCCATGCAGATCATGTTTGTGCAAGCAGTGCTGCTGAGCAGAACAGTGCACCACCACTCCTGTGTCAGATAAACCTTTATGTAGGTGCTGTTTGCATTCCCTCTCTAGTCAGCATACAAGCAGGTCTATCTAAGAGTGTCCTTGGTCTTCCAGATCTTGCCTTGACTCTCAAAGTTAAGTTCCATTTCTTACTGACACTGGAAATTGTGAGCAGGAAGCACTTTGATATTTTTATAGCCTTCTTCTGCTTTGTAGTTTCATTTTCAGAACCTCAGTCAGTTGTTTAGATGACCCTGTGGTTGTTGAGTGTTAGCACAAGGTTTGAAGTGTCAGAGACTCTATGGCGCTGTGGAATTGTTATTCGTAATAACCGATATTGACCTGCCTAATGAGTCCTAATCAGTCAATTAAGGCCTAATGAGTATGAGACTTGACCTTTAGAATGGTGTCCAAATTCTGCACATACAACAATGACTATTTTTTTCTATTTTTACATTTGTTAAGTATAAAGTTGTGAATAAATTTGCTTTAATAGTTTGCTCTTAGCTTGCATTTACTTCTTTTCACTTCAAAAATCAACATAATATGTAATTTGGTTGGAGTGCACAATATAATCATTGGCAAATTGGGTGCACGGTGGCTTAGTGGTTAGCACGTTCGCCTCACACCTCCAGGTTCTGTGGTTTGAGTCCCACCGGGGCCAAGTGAATGTGGAGTTTGCATGTTCTCCCTGAGCTGTGGGGGTTTCCTCTGGGTTCTCCGGTTTCCTCCCCCAGTAAAGATATGCATGGTAGGCTGATTGGTGTGTCTGTAGTGTATTAATGGGTGTGTAAATGTGATTGTGCCCTGCAATGGACTGGCACCCTGTCCAGGGTGTACCCCCCCTTATGCTCCCTGGGATAGGCTCCAGGTTCCCCGTGACCCTGAAAAGAAGTAAGCAGTAGATGCATCATTGGCAAATTGCTAAGTTATAAGAGAAGTAAAATATTTTGGAATGTCTTGTTATTGAAAAAGAATCAACTTTGGAGTAACAGTTAATTCACTTTGTGTGGGGCCACATCACATCACCCTGTCATTGATTATTTTTCCTTAACACCATGCTATAAAGCGTTTTTTTTTTTCCCCCTTTACATATCTATCACTGCTAGATTGGTTCTTTGCTTAACAACTCACAGCTGGAGCATGATCTTCTTGCGCTAGCTCTCGCTTTTTACTTCTTCATAAAATGTCTTGGTTAAAGTCTTGAACCTTTACTCATCATCTCAGAAGACCAAAAAAGTAAAGGTAAAGGGTCCCGCAGCCATGGCATGTAAAATTTAACCTCCTCCAATAATAGTTCAAGGTGGATTATAGCAAATTATTATTAGGAGGACACTGATTTTCAATTTAAATGTAAATCAGGGCCTTTGTGCAATTATTGTAATATAGCTGAACTTCTGGCTCTGAAGGAAAATGTAATGGACCACAAACTTTGAGAGCATCCCTTATGATAGAAATCCTTAGAGAGAAAGAGAAAGAGAGAGTGCTTGCCTTCCAAGGGTAACAGATAGACATAACCTGTTGAATTATATCCCTATGTACCAGTTGCACTGCTTCTTCATCAACTGCCTCACTCACTGTCCTACAGGGGAAAAGTGACCTTCTATTCAGTATACAGGCTCTTAAATTATTAACAGGCTTAAATTGCTGTTACCAAAATGTGATTTTCTGTTAGCACGAACGTTACAAAGAAAATGGAAATAAATAAGGCTTGCTGTACACTTTAAAAAAAAAAAAAAAAGAAAAGACATTAGTGTGGCCTTATCATGTGAACTGTGACAAGGACTTAGAAGATGCAAATAACTGAATGGAAATCAACTGAATGCGCAAAGAGAGAGAGAGAAAGAATGTGAGAGAATAAAGAGACACAGACTGAGAGAAAGAAAGAGGGCGTGAATGTGAGACAGAGAGAAAATGAGAAATATACTCTACTTTGCATATACAGCAAATGAGAGAACGACAGAATGAGAGATAAATTGAGAGAGAGAGAGAGAGAGCAAAACAGAATATGAGGCAAATTGCATTGTCATACAGTATATTCTTTTTGTGTGAATGAAATTCCTCATACATACCCTAAATCCAAGACATGCAGTGAGTTCTCCAGGCGTCTTGAGGATGTCTTAATGATTTTTCTTGTACTCTCCCATTGGTACAAATCTGCTTATTAGCCACGGTGAGGATGGAAAGCTAATTGAAGTGTCACTCAGTGGCCCAGTGCATCACTCCATTCTTCCGGCCCTGATGAAGGAGAATCATTAGTTTGAATAAGCACCGTGTGACATGCTCACCTCTCAGAACGGAGAGAAGGTCAATGATTACTAACCACAGGGAGCTTTAACTGTAGAACTATGAGCAAGCAGGAGCTGTCACAGTGCAGATGAGATTAAGAACAGTAATGGAACTTTGCTGCTGGTGACGAATAATTCACACTTTCTTAGAATGGTAATTAATGCCTGGATGCCATTGTGAACCCCACTGCAAAGGCATGTCTGCTGAAATAACTCTTCTTTCTGTTTGGGCAACATTTGCAAAGAGTCTTGCGTAAAACTTTCTATGAAGCCTATATTAACTGTAACTGTACTTATTTTTCTTTCTAAGTTGGTAATGGTGCCTTGTAAGCAGTTTTATAAACTCTAATAATGCATCATAAAGGTATGTCATTTGAGCAGAAATACTCCATGAGCGACACACATTGTGTGATAGCATTAGCCGGCTAGCCTGGGAAGACGACAGCACTGCTATGCTAACAGGTGACTGAACAATTAACATAACTTGCTAAACAGACAACGACTGTCACTAGCTAGCATTATTTGTGGTTGACAATGAATTTGGGATGCAATTTGACATCTCTTTTTTACCATGCATTCATGTTTGGGCTTTCAAAACCTAAGAAAAATGCAAGTCAAGTGTACCTTGGCTGGTCCAAATGACCCTGTAATCATCCATTAATTAATCCAGTTGGCTTAGTTTTATATACATTTTTGTGTCTGTGTTCAGCCCGTGTTAAATATTTTCCTGCATGGGAGCATCATCAGAAGTGTGCGACCTCCTGTGCGTGCATCTTAGAGGGAACAGTGGTTATAGCTATTTTTCATCATAAGTAGTGTTCATAACACATTATAGAACCAATACCAAGGAAAATACCCCCAAAAGTCCGACTTTCAGTAGTGGTTTATGAAAAGTATATATTTTTTTCTTTAATAAATAAAATATACCAGGAAAAAAAAAAGAAATCATCATACAAAACTTTACAAATGTAAAACATATTAAAAGACTAAAAGAAAATTGTGAAATGTAAAAAAAAAACCCACAAATGCAGTTAAACATTTTTTTGTTTAAAATATTATTTAGCGCTCACTTTATCTAGAGCTCACAAATACAACCTATAAGTTCCTTTAATTACATTCAGGTAATAAATTGTAAGTTATAAGCTTAAAGTTTAAAAAATCTTATAAGTCTTATAAACACTTCTTATTATAATGCACTGCGTTAATAATAAATAATAATAAACACATTATAAACATGCTTATAAACTGCAATGCCTTTTCATATATAATTGTAAGAAGGTGTAGAATGCTTTCTAACATGTTATGAATCTGTTCGTAGGTCATTATACTGTACACATGGCCTTCTTAGCTAGATACAGAATTTGTGTTACATAATTGCGAGTTATCAAATAAATTCTTATAGTATATTATTAGCACTTTATGATACATTATTGGAGCTTATACAAAGGGTTACAAGAAATATTTCCCAACTTATATAGAATCACAAGAATAGTTATAATGATGTATAAATATGGACTTCATAGAATATTACCAAGTATGTCTTTGCAACATTCTATATAAAATGAAAACTCCACACATTTTCATATATATTATTCAGGAGGCTCTGAAATCCTCATTCTCCTGCTGTGACCTTAAAATTCCTCCAGAATCATGCCTGCAGCTTGTGCATCAGTGGTGTCGTGTGTACCAGCAGCGTTAGGACAAGACGCGTGAGAACAGTAGATTGGGAGAGAAGCGAGATAAGGGCAGTTTTGTAGCTTATTCTGTCTTTGAAAGTGGTAAAAGGAGATGAGTTGTTTTCCGGAGGACAGAGCATTCCTGCAGACCATTAATCATGCCATAGCAGGACCACATGCTGCATCCCCAGGTCTGTCTCTCCATCACATGGCCTTGACCCAAATAAAGCTCCCATTGATCCAGTCGTGTCGCCATAAACCCCCGGGATTAATGTCTGCTAAAAAGTAACTGATATATTTGCAAACAAAGAGTTGCTACATGCAGGCCTTATTTGCTGAGAAAAAAGGGAGGATCAGGACTGAGCTGGAAAAGAACAAAGCGTGGGTCTGGAGACAGACCAAAATACCCAAACATCTAGAGAAAATAATATTCTAACTTTCAATTCCACGTATGTGAGATGTAACGCAGGTGGTGTCTTAGATAGTCATAATTACATTCTGATATGTAAGAAATGAAACACGACATGGTGTGGTGTTATAGGAACATAATCAGAGTTACTGTTAATTATTTTTGAATATCAGCACATCCTGAAACGCTTTACTACTAGCCAAATCACCATGTTTTGGACATTGGGAGGAAAGCACAGTACCTTGTATTAGTAAAGAAGTATTACTTTCCATGTGCAGTGAAAATAAGGTATTTTTTCCAGTTGTTTGAGTGGAACAGTTAAATCATAGTGTATAATGTTTATTTCATACAATCATTTTTGCCTATTCTTTTAAAGGGTGCCAATAATTCTAGAGTAGTCTGTGGAACATGTGTCTCTAGACTATATATTTGATGCAGTATTAATTGGCTACATGAGCACAGCTGAATCTGCACCATATAAACAGAGAGCTGGGCACACAGCCTGTAAACCTCAGCCGAGAAGGCAGGAATGCACCAGTACCAAAATTACTGTTCAACCCCAGTGACCTTTTAAAAGAAAATTCATTTTTCTGTTACACAGTATTACTTAGGGCCAAGGCTTTGTAGCACCTTATATAGTAAAAACATGCACACATGGAAGAGTGAAGGTCATTTGTTTCTTCTTCACTGCGCGAGCATTGCTCTCCCACTGAAACTTTTCATCAGAAATGCCAAGATGTGAATTCACATCATCGTAATGGGATTGTTTAAACCTGCCTGTCTTCAAACAAATGGAAAGGGTTTTGCTTTGAAAATGAGATTTGCATAGAGAATGAAACACCAAAGGCATAATCCAAACAATAAGGGCAGATGCATCTTAAGGGTGAAGGGGGAAAATATGATTTTCCAGTCAATGCACTTTATGAATTAGCTCTAATGTATATTGATAGATAGATAGATAGATAAAGAGAGAGAGAGAGAGAGAGAGAGAGACAGAGAGAGAGAGAGAGAGAGAGAATAGTTTTCTTGAAACCCTTACAAACTATTTGTTTTTTAAGTGTTGGAGATTTTCTGACCCCAAGACCTAACTGATTTCTGTAATTCTCCAGCTGTAATCCTTGGAGATTTTGTGGCCACTCGAACCATCCTCGAAAACACACGTCCAATTCCAGGTTGATTCATAACATTTCCAGTTGACTGGAACTTCTTAATTATGGGCATTATGGGGATTTCCCCATATTTATGGGGAAATGGGCATTTTCAATGCTTGTGCTATTTTCTTATAGACACTTCCCATTTTGTGAAGCTCAACAACCTTTTACCGCACATCACAGCTATATTCCTTGGTCTTACCCATTGTTATGAATGACTAAGGGAATTTGGCTTATGTATTACCCCATATTTATACCCCTGTGAAACAGGAAGTCATGGTTGAACAATTTCATGTTCCGTGTCACCCAGGTGACTAAAAAAATGTAAAATATCAGTAGGAATATACTTCAAATATATTTTTCTCATGTGAATTCATAGGGGTGCCAATAATTACTGCACACCTATATTTAACAAATATATTTGTTTATAAATCTGTGTTGCGTTTGCAATGTCCATGATATCCATGATTTTGTGAATATTGTGATTTTTTTAAACAAAAGATCAAAAGGTTATAAGACTATATATATATATATATATATATATATATATATATATATATATATATATATATATATATATATGAAGGAAATAAAAGTATAATGAAGGACTCTATAGAGAAATACAGTATGTTGTTAAAACCCTGGTGTTTTTACTGAGCCAAGTCACAATGTTTCTTTCAATCAAAGGTTTAGTCTAGGCCTCAAACTGAAAGGTCACTGGTATCTTACGGCAGAACAGGACCCTGGCCTTTTTCTTCTGAACATTTCCTGATGGACTTCATGTCATCAGTATTGAGACAAGCAAAGTCTCAGATATATTTTGAGGCAACAGAAATGTTCTCATATATTTTCTTATTATCCTAGAGAATGTTTGGTAACACTTTCCATCGAACCCATATTCCGTTCTATTGTTATAACTGTGTTTAGTTGGTAACTCTAATACCTCACAAACTCCATTATTGTTCTATTAGTAATTATTTTAATGTTTATTATTTTATCATTTATACATTATGATTGTGCATTATAATGCAATGTGCTGTATTACACAACCTTTATAACTTTAAAACAGATATGAACAACATTTAAAATGCCATCATTAAGTGCTTTCATTAAAGCAAATAAAGTCTTCATTATATCTAAGTTATAAGACATTATTCAGTTATGAAGATGTATAATTTTATTATTTATAATTTACAATTTTTGTAATGTAATATGGAAATTAATTCCAAATTCAGGATGCTGGGCGCACGATGACTTAGTGGTTAGCACGTTCACCTCACCTCACACCTCCAGGGTCTGGGGTTCGAGTCTCGCCGGGGCCATGTGTGTGCGGAGTTTGCATGTTCTCCCCGTGCTGCGGGGGTTTCCTCCGGGTACTCCGGTTTCCTCCCCCAAGGACATGTCCCCCAGTCCAAAGACATGCATGGTAGGCTGATTGGCGTGTCTAAAGTGTCTGTAGTGTATGAATGGGTGTGTGAAACCCATGTGTATGTGATTGTGCCCTGCGATGGACTGGCACCATGTCCTGGGTGTACCCCGCCTTGTGCCTGATGCTCCCTGGGATAGGCTACAGGTTCCCCGTGACCCTGAAAACGAGTAAGGGGTAGAAGATGGATGGAAGGATTCAGGATTCTCACATACAGTATGGAGAATATTCTTAACCTTGGACAGACAGGAGGTTCACTGTTTTTTGTGTGTGCCTTTTTTGACATCAAAGTATTTACACAGCAAGTGTCTGTAAGTGTTTATGTAATTAAACTGAAATTAATATAATAGAATGGAATACGTAAGTAGGAAGATTTTGTTCTCATGTTTGAGGGATGGAGTGGTCAGATATAAGCTTGCAAGACAAACAAAGACCACATTCATTAACACAGTGACAGACCATGCTGACATTTTGTTTCCAGTGAAAGAAAGAAACAAAAAAGTACACATATGAGTTAGGTCATATAGAGGGTATGCATGTGATAGCCGGAACTCGCCACGGTCACGCCCACTGAGTGGCAAAAAGACTGAGCAGCAGCATTAGTGCACAGCATAAAATCCACGAAAACACACAAAAAATTAAGGCTGTGCTGTATTGTTTTAGAGTGCCAAAAAACCATTCACTCCTTCTCTACTGAGTCAAGCAGTGTAAGCGAAAGTTCTTCACAAATATACAACGTTAATAAGTGGAAGCAGTGTTAGCTACAAACAAACTGGGCCTAGCTAGCTTACGGACTACCAGACAACATTATATAATAAAATAAATATATTTGTACATACAACCAGAATGTTTATGTGTGTTCTTGTCACTTTCATTTCTCCAACAAATCCCACCTTGAAGTAAGACCAAGCGTCAAGGCCTTCAGGCTTCAGGTATATATAAATGTCGGGAAAATTGATTTTTGGCCACATGCCAATCTCCATAAACAAAAGGTTCTTGGGCAAGTTGTAAGGGTCACTGTCAAATCCAACTGCCTTTAATTTAAGTTGATAATTGTTAGTTATACTAGCGTTTTCGTAGCTTCCCCTATTAAACCCAGCCATTTTGCTGGATGTTTTGCCATTCAGTTCGGCCGAGGGGGCGTGTTCTGGTGGGAAATTGACGTTGATGCATACTCTCTGTTTAGTGCAATAATATTGTACTGTTGAAACAGATATAACACGAATACTGAGACTTGCATTACAAATGATTATAAAGCTACCAAGAAATGATTTCCAGCACATTATTAGAGCTTTATGAAGCATTATTTATATCAAGTTTTAAAGAAATGTTTACAAGGAATCATTACCAACTTAGAAAGAATTACAAGCACAGTTATAATGATTTATGAATATGGGCTTCAGAGACCAAATTTGTTTTTCATTCATACAATGTGATAATTTATTAGCTTTTAGTGTGTTAGCAATCAGCACCAACTCAACACCAAAGCTGAAGTTTAATTAAATCAAGTGCAAGCCTGTCTTAAATTTCATGCAGAAGTGCGACTTGTCACTTCAAAGTGCTTAATTAATAATTTTTTGCATTCTCATGAATGGAAGTCCTCCTTTTTTTAAAAAAACTAGTAACATAACTAAGGATGGATGATTTACCAGATTCAAGTTACAACGATAACCTTTGAAGAGTGACTGTGTGAAATTTTGAATCAGCACTGACCTACGACTTAAACCAACATCCATAGATGAGCGCACAGCATTTAAAAATTTCCACTGATCCATATGGGAACTGTGAATGAGAGATTAGATAGTGATTACCCAAAAGAATCGCTTTCGCTTCAGTCCTTTTTTGCTGTGATTGTGTTGATTGGTTATTCTGTCTAACAGCCTGTGTAATAGGAGACAAATGCCAGACAATGGTATCACTGGTGACACACTGAAAAAAGAATTGCACCTTCACAGATTACACATCTGCTTAGGTTCCTAATTTACCCTCAAGGCTGAATGGAAATCCCTAATTGGATCAAATTGTTGAAGATGGAGTTGGCTAAACGTGAACAGAGGAATGCGTTCTGAAGAGCAATCGAGGCAATAGATGAACTTAGTTTGCAGTACGTCTTCTGAGTAAGAACCCATTTTACAAGAACAGACCGTATTGCAGACTGAAAACAGACTTCTTCTTGATTGATTTTATCTGTATGTCTGGGAAAAATCTGTTCTAGCACCGCCACAAGTGCACGATCTATAGTTGAGTACCTGTGGTATTGATTCTTGGTGGGATTTTTTTTTTACTCCTACTAAAAAATACAAAAAAAGCAAGAAACAGTAATTCGTTTTAATGGTCAGGGTCACAGTGCATCCTGAGGAATACCATTGGGAGAATAAGTGAAACTGAGATGGCAATGTTACCCACTATTCCCACTGTTATCTTTAAGGTTATTGTAACACTTTATTAGGTCACGTGAAGGCGGTTTGTTGACTTAGAATGAAGTGGAGAAATGCAGATATATAAAAATCCAAGTCGTAGGAAAAATCCGTCAGAAAACAGACAGAGAACAATTAATTAGTCAAACAGAGCAGTGTAGGCAAAACCAGATCAGCAAAGGGAAACCAAAGCAGGTAACAAACCAGGAAATGAAAGATGAAACGAATGCACAGAGTTGTAATAACACACAAAAGTGAAACCTTGCAAGAAAAAAAATAATGGTTTACATAGACAGATAAATGGGAAACAGGCAAATTGAAAGAGACTCGGATTAAAAGTGACATTGGATGAGACATCACCCCTTGGAGACCCAAGGGACTAAGGGACTAAGCCAGTGATGTCATCATGAGGTCTTTCGCAGGAGTTTAGCGATCTGATTAATAAAATAAAATACTAAATGTTAGTACTAGCAATGGAATGTGTAATATTTTAAATCTATCAGTTGAATCTTAAATCTAATAGTTTTAGGATGGTTTTATGTAGGAACTACTTTACCTGTACATCACAGTTGGCCACATTATTCTACAAACTAAAAACATAGCAAGTTGTGTTAAGTTTGCCAGTAAGTCATATGAATTTATACTTTATATTAATGTATATTGATCAAAAGGAATAGTCTGCTGAATCTTTTTTTTTATTTTTTATTTTTTTTTATGTCCAATTGCTAACAATTTGAACAATCCAGGCCAATTCCATTGGACTTCACATCAATAAAATCATCATTAAAGCTCTACCTGAAAACCCTTTTGGTCCGTTAAACGTCAACTTGAATTTTTATCACATTTACACATTTGAACTGAATTGATTGAATACTTTCGAATTTACATTTCACACCAATCATTCTCGCAGAAGGGTGAACAGGGAATCCCTGCACTCGCATCAATTATTAATAAGCAGGAATTAACTCACCGGGTCCTTGTCTGGGAAGATTAAAAGACGCCTAGTGTTCAGTTTTGACAGATTGGCTCTGTGTATCTCTTGGAGTATCTCCTGCTGTTGTATCGTCTTGTGTTCTGGCCTTTTTTTTGGTTAATTAAATTCTTGGAGGAGATTCTATTCATGGCAGCTTTGTCTGCTCATATGCAACTGTCAAAATGTTTGACTGATGTTGAACTGACAAGGAAATTGAAACGATTGAGGTTAAAACACTATATATGCCCTTAAATATTTTTTTTCACTTTAATATTTACAGATTGAGTGTCATTTGAGAAAATAATGGTTGAAGAAATGTTACATAGATATATAACTATAAGTTTATATAACTATAAATACATACTTTTTATCTATTTATAGTTAGATTTAATATTGTGGAACATCCATGTGGCAAAATACTGGTCATTCTCTCACCAGCCTCTTTTCCTCTCTCTAGTAATGCTCATAAGACAAAATTAAGGCAAAAAAAAAAAAAAAAAAAAGCACAAAATCTTTTATTCTGAAGACTCTCCTATATAACTTACAGCTGTTACACCGGAGCACTGAAACTGGGAACTCCTTCCATATATATTAAAGCTTTAACATATCGATGACAATACATTACTATAGTTACCATATATTATACAATATTAATAAGTTACAATAGAGAAGATCAAATATTAGAAGGAACGCATTAATAGAAAACTGTTACTTGCCTTGGATTTGGACATAATGTCAGGGCTGTTGCTGTAGAAGATTCATCCACACCTTCTGACCAATCAGATTCAAGAATTCAACAGCGCGTGGGGTATAAACCTAAAATAATGTACAGCAGGCATGCTTTAGTATGTGCTTCCAGTGTAGGCGTACTAACTGGTTGGACAATATGGGGAAAAAAAGGAATATTATGTAAGAATTCTCTTCAATGACTTTAGTTCAACATTTAAAATAACCATCCCACATAGACTGCTGGACCTCAACATATTACTTTGTAACTGGGCCAGGGACTTCCTGATTGGAAGACCTCAGTCAGTCAGGATGAGTGAGACTACCATACTGAGCCCAGGCTCCCCTCAGGGCTGCATGCTCAGTCCACTGATGTTCACGCTGCTGACTTGAGTGTGAGTGTGCTTCAAAGCAAAGCACAAATCACATTATAAACTTCGCTGATCACACTCCAGCGCTGAGCCTCATCAGCATACAGTGAGAATGTGGTGCCATTTGGAGACTGGTGTAGAAGCAACAATCTGTCTCTGATTGTGGACAGAAAAAAAAATGGTTGTGTGCAGGGATGAGCTTCCACTTCACATCAAAGGCTAGCCCTGTGTTTCTTGTTGTGCACATGGACTATCACCTTTATAGCCAAAACAGTCCAGCAGAGTAAATGCTGCATCCACAGACATCAGCCACCACAGCATTGTAGATGACACCTTCACGCTATGTACATACTATTGCTTTCTGGTAGAAATAGAGCTGTAATGCAATGGCACTATCTGTTTAGTGCTCCAAATATTCGCATCTGTATTCGGATTTAAACCCTAAGTGGAAAGACGATACAAAAACTGTTCTAAAATGTTCCAGATATTGGTACCAATGACATAGTTAACAGATACAGTAACACAGACAATGTTAATGTTTCCAAACACAACTTTTACATCTGAAATTTAATCAGTGAAAAGCAAAAGCTCATTGGCAAATTGCTGTGGTATAAGAGGGATAAAACAGATCATCAGGCTATGTCACACCACCCCATCATTGTTTACTTTCCTACTTTAGCTAAGTGTTTTATTTCTTCCTTACCAAACATGACCACACTTAACATCATTAACAAATGAATCTATCCAGTCCGTTAACGTTGTTTAAAGTGAACTATGGAAATGCTTTAATGGGAGGTTTGCTCTCCCACCTATCCATTTAGTATAACAACCATTTATAACCCTATTAGCTTCGTCCCCCATCTGTACTCTCGAAACCCTGGCTCAAGCACCATGTTTAGTTGCTTTGACAACACAATGCAGAAAGTAATCAGGCTGTCTAAGGCACAGATATGATGAATGGTGCACCCACACTGAGGCATGGGTACAATGACAGAGTACATTCTTACTGTTATTCCACTGTTATTATTATTATTATTATTATTATTATTATTATTATTATTATTATTATTAATGGATTGGAACCCCATCCAGGGTGTCCACCGCCTTGTGCCTCATGCCCCCTGGGATAGGCTTCAGGTTCTCTGCGACCCAGCAAGGATAAGCGGTACAGAAAATGGATGGATGGGTGTATTATTATACAGCTTAAATGAACATGGAAATTTAAAAAATAAGTCAAAACTTTTTAAAATGATGGAAATTATGAACGACTTTCAAACAAAGACACTCAAAATCACTGATAATGAGGAGACTTGGCAACTATGCTGGTAACCTTAGAAGAAGAAGTGGGGGTGTTTAAATGTCGCTGCTGAAAAAAGGCTTTCTTTGTGTTTAGAAATGGGGATGCATGATACTCTGTACACAAAGGAAATGACATCACTAAAGACATTTTCAGGGTAACAAACAACAAGCTGTAATTAGCCCACTGCCTTTGTGTGTGTGTGTGTGTGTGTGTGTGTGAGAGAGAGAGAGAGAGAGAGAGAGAGAGAGAGAGAGAGAGAGAGAGAGAGAGAGCCTGGCATTCCCACACTGCGCTTCAACATATTTTAAGTAGTTACTAGGTAAGTGCTGAGGAAAGGGGGACAATTAAACCGTTTATACAAGAGATACATGAAGATGAATACATTACATGCGCACTGGCTTATTTGATCCCTTCACAGAGCAAACTTATTCTGTCACACTAACACTCATTGAGTATATATACTGACACTCATGGGGTATATACACTATCACTCATGGAGTATATACACTCACACCCATGGAGTATATACACTCACACCCATGGAGTATGTACACTCACACTCATGGAGTATATATACACTCACACTCATGGAGTATCTACACTAACACTCATGGAGTATATATACACTCACACTCATTGAGTATATACACTAACACTCATGGAGTATATATACACTCACACTCATGGAGTATCTACACTAACACTCATGGAGTATATATACACTAATACTCATGGAGTATCTACACTAACACTCATGGAGTATATATACACTCACACTCATTGAGTATATACACTAACACTCATGGAGTATATATACACTCACACTCATGGAGTATCTACACTCACACTCATGGAGTATATATACACTCACACTCATGGAGTATCTACACTAACACTCATGGAGTATATATACACTCACACTCATGGAGTATATATACACTCACACTCATGGAGTATATATACACTCACACTCATGGAGTATCTACACTAACACTCATGGAGTATCTACACTAACACTCATGGAGTATATACACTCACACTCATGGAGTATATATACACTCACACTCATGGAGTATCTACACTAACACTCATGGAGTATATATACACTCACACTCATGGAGTATATATACACTCACACTCATGGAGTATATACACTCACACTCATGGAGTATATATACACTCACACTCATGGAGTATATACACTCACACTCATGGAGTATATATACACTCACACTCATGGAGTATCTACACTAACACTCATGGAGTATATATACACTCACACTCATTGAGTATATACACTAACACTCATGGAGTATATATACACTCACACTCATGGAGTATATATACACTCACACTCATGGAGTATCTACACTAACACTCATGGAGTATATATACACTAATACTCATGGAGTATCTACACTAACACTCATGGAGTATATATACACTCACACTCATTGAGTATATACACTCACACTCATGGAGTATATATACACTCACACTCATGGAGTATCTACACTCACACTCATGGAGTATCTACACTAACACTCATGGAGTATATATACACTCACACTCATGGAGTATCTACACTCACACTCATGGAGTATCTACACTAACACTCATGGAGTATATATACACTCACACTCATGGAGTATATATACACTCACACTCATGGAGTATCTACACTAACACTCATGGAGTATATATACACTCACACTCATGGAGTATATATACACTAACACTCATGCAGTATATATACACTCACACTCATGGAGTATCTACACTAACACTCATGGAGTATATACACTCACACTCATGGAGTATCTACACTCACACTCATGGAGTATCTACACTAACACTCATGGAGTATATATACACTCACACTCATGGAGTATATATACACTCACACTCATGGAGTATCTACACTAACACTCATGGAGTATATATACACTCACACTCATGGAGTATATATACACTAACACTCATGCAGTATATATACACTCACACTCATGGAGTATCTACACTAACACTCATGGAGTATATATACACTCACACTCATGGAGTATCTACACTAATACTCATGGAGTATATACACTCACACTCATGGAGTATATATACACTCACACTCATGAAGTATGTATACAATCACACTTATAGATTAGGTATACTCACTCATGGAGTATATATACACTTGGGGATACCACTGAGCTGCCATCCTAAAACCTGAACAGTATGTTAAATCTATAGTGTTCAATGTGTTTTCAGTAATTTGAATAGAACTGGTAACTGGGGGTCCTATTTGCAAATGGTGCTTGGACCCCAGCCGATCACCACTTGTGGCTATACTTCCATTTCATTCCATTAAAGTGCCAATAAACAATGTCAATAAGTGACTATAAAAAGCAGCATTACACAAAATAGCATTTTTAATAGAAATTTGTATCATTTTTGGCCAGCTGCACTTTTCATCTGAGGCAGAGAAGAAATGTTAACGCATATATCATCAATAGAGAAGATTGAAGAGTAAAAATATTGCTTTGAAAAGTGTGCAATACGTTACCGTGATTTCTATACTCGATCACAGTCTGTGCTTGGCCCTTTCTCTGCTCAACTAAAGAGTGTGTGCGTACATCGATGCTTCATTTCTATAAAATGTGCCCTTTTTCATTTTTTTTTTTTATTGCACGCCTCTCAAATGGACCACATTTTTGGGAATTGTTTCAAAACGCATCATTGCCTGCCTTCTCACAGCTGCATTTTCCCTGGGTAACACTGAGTTGAATGCAAAGCACAAGCACAGAAGGGGAAGAGCTACAGCTCACTTTGCGTTTGCAATTGGGAAAACTGGCTGATGCACTGATGAAGTGAATATTAATGTATGCTAATGGTCCACTGAGTCAGCAATTTTTTTGCAATTTTGCTTTGAATGAGTGAGCCACAAACATCAGCATTTTTAGGGGGAACTGATCATGCTACCATTTTCACCATCACATACACTCCCCTTTGGCACAAACCCTAACCCAGATGATTATATTAAAAGTCTGTATGTTAGACTTTGTTCAGGCATATATCTATCTATCTATCTACAGTTAGGTCCATAAGTATTTGGACAGTGGTGCAATTCTTGTAATTTTGCCTCTGTGCATTACCACAATGGATTTGAACTGAAGCAATCAATGGTAAATGGTCTGCATTTATATAGCCCTTTTATCCAAAGTGCTTTACACTGTGTCTCATTCACCCATTCACACACACACACACACACACACACACACACACACACCAATGATAGCAAAGCTGCCATGCAAGGCGCTAACTTGCCATTGGGAGCAACCTGGGGTTCAGTGTCTTGCCCAAGAACACTTCAGCATGTGGAGTCACGTGGGCTGAGAATCGAACCGCCAACCCTACGATTAGTGGACAACCCTACTCTACTACCTGATCCACAATCAAGATGTGATTAAAGTGTAGACTTTCAGCTTTATTCCAAGGATTTAACAAAAAAATATTTCATTAACCATTCAGGAATTACAGCCATTTTGTTCAGAGTCCCTCCATTTTAATTGGACACTTCACTGATAAGCAGTTTCATGGTGAGGTGTGGCCTGTTTCCTCATTATTTCATGACAAATTAAAGAGAAGGTTTGGAGTTGTTTCCAAGCATTGAATGTGTGTTTGGTAGCAGTTCATGGGAATATGCTGTCCAAAGTGGTGTCGATGCAACGATGGAGGCCATCATTAGGCTGAAAAAACAAATCAGACCTATCAGAGTCCTAGCAAAGCATCTCAAGGGAGGAAACTCAACATTTGTTGATGTCCATGGGTTCCAGATTGGCATCCTTTAATTAAAAATAATTCTAATATTTATGATTATGGTAGTTTGTCCAATTACTTTAGAGCCTGTGAAAATGGAGGGACTCTGTAAAATAAAAATATCTGTAATTCCTAAACGGTTAATGCATAATTTTTGTTAAACCCCTTGAATTAAAGCTTAAAGTCTAAACTTCAGTCACAATGCTTCATTTCGAATCCATTGTGGTGGTGTACAGCGACAAAATTAAGAAAATTGTGTCACTGTCCTAATACTTATGGAACGTACTGTATTTGATGACACAAGCTGCATTCTGCGTTTATGTTCTGTTAAAGGCATATGCATTTGCATTAAGATGGTGGAATCATCTCACCATTGCAAAACAGATTAGCAGCTGTTCTATCAGGATATGGGTCACTGCAAGGCAAGTGTTTAATACATTATATTGTCCTCCTAAGCAAGCAATTACGGAGCTGGAAGGAGCAAAGCACTTTGCACAAGCAGTCTCTTCTTCTAAATGAAGGACTAACATAATGACATAATGAGCAGTTTTGACCTTTGAAGGCAATGTACGCAGATGTAAATTCATTTGTGTTGTTTGTTTTATGATGGGTGCAAGTGTTTGTATATTGTAAAAAAAAAAAAATATGTGCTTGCTAACAGGTCTTTTGGATTACCTGGAATCAAACATTATGAATGATCCATCCATCCATCTTCTACCGCTTACTCCTTCTTCAGGGTCGCTGGGGGAACCTGGAGTCTATCCCAGGGAACATCTGGCAAAGGGCAGGGTACACCTTGGACAGGGTGCCAGTCCATCACAGGGCACAATCACTTACACACTCACACACCAATTCATACACTACGGACACGACAATCAGCCTACCATGCATGTCTTTGGACTGGGGGAGGAAACCGGAGTACCCGGAGGAAACAGCACAGGGAGAACATGCAAACTCCGCACACACATGGCCCCGGCGGGAATCGAACCCCAGACCCTGGAGGGGTGAGACGAAAGTGCCACCATGCGTCCCATTATGGCATGATGTTATCTTCCAAATACAGGACATACTCAAGTATTGTATTTCTTTTATTTAAGAACAATTTGAGGACATACTCAAGTGTTGTATTTCTTTTATTTAAGAACAATTTGCAATTTAGGGCCGTTATGTGTACAGTTAAAGGTGCAAAAGTCTATAAATCTCTCTAAAAAAGTACGTGAACATACTCATCAATCAGAATGAGTCAAATTATGCATGTTAATTGTGTAAGAATTTGGTTTTCAAGCAGCCGTATGGGTGATCATTTAGTTAGCAATGCTAACATGCTAATACCAGAGCTCATTAAAGCAGTGACAGCACCTTGTCATACATAAATCATGAACCGAAATGGTGTGTTTATAGTATTTATGTCTGTCCGAGCGCGCTTGAAAGTAACGCCATGACAGTCTTTGCTAATGCTAACTCGAGTTGAACCACTGTAGGTTCTGAAGGTGGAGCTTTGTGTACATGGGTGGGAATGTGAATAGTCTCAAGGAGTAAGAAAACCATTCAAATCTTATGCAAATCCACTTGCTTAACCGCCAAAGACCTAATCTTGCCAAATTTTGACAAATCCTGCCTAATGCACCTTTAATGTTGTGGAACATCCACAAAACAAATGATTTCCTGTTATCCAGCTACAAACAGTCGTTCGCTCACCCGCATCTGTTTTTTTTCTTCTTCTTCTCTCTCTTTCTCTCTCTCGCTCGCTCTCTCTCTTGAAGTTAATAAGACAAAGCACAGCTTGTCATATTACAGAGAAACCAGAAATTATGTCGGTTACAAAGTGCTGACAGTGGAGACTCCTTCCAAACATGCTAAATACCTAAATAATAGCTAAATAATCTCCTTACTTAAATCTGCATCATAGCAACAATTACACACATTTTTAAATCTGTTCATGTGGAGCTTTTGCCACTTACGTCTTCATAAGTGTATTCATATAAATCTAAATTCATGGAACTACTGTTGATCAGAACTGCTTCAAATGAATCAACACATCATGACCAATCAGAGTGGAGAATTAAATAGCGTTGTGGTGTAGAATGTGTCTGCAGGCAAGAATAGCATTCATTAATCCTAAAGGACTTGGAAGGGAAATGATAACAAACTTAACTTGTGCAAAAGACTGTGACCTTTGTTTTGTGGGGGGTTTTTTTTATGTTTGTTTATTTATTTATTTATTTACTGGCAAGCCTGCTGAGCCACATAGGAGTTTACATACAGCTATCTCAGGATAAGGAAATGTAACCTACATGACCTGTGTATAACATGGGACTTAGTCTTTGTCTCCATTGACTCCATGCTCAAATGGAAATGTAGTACAAAATGGCAACGCACGTCTGATTGATTATGAAATGCAAAGCACTATAATTGACCTCATTTACATTCATGGGAGCACAGGGGTGTAAGAAAGCACTGATCTTTTCTTTTTTTGCTTTTTTTTCATTTACATTGAGATGTCGATTTATTTATTTATTTATTTTTAATTGGCAAGGATAAAGCAAACCAGACACATTTAATTTAATTACACTGTATTTTGCATAATGCTATATATAATGTAATATAATATAATAATAATAATGGGCTCACAGTGGCTTAGTGATTAGCACATTTGCCTCACACCTCCAGGGTTGAGGGTTTGATTCCCACATGGCCCTGTGTGCGTGGAGTTTGCAGGTTCTCCCCATGCTTTGAGGGTTTCCTCTAGGTACTCTGGAGTCCAAAGACATGCATTGTATGCTGATTAGCATGTCCAAAATTGTCCGTAGGGTATGAATGGGTGTGTGAATGTGTGTGTGATTGTACCTTGTGATGGATTGGCACCCTTTCCAGGGTGTTCCCCACCTTCTGCCCCAGTAAGTATAAGGGGTACAGAAAATGGATTGGACGGATGGATGGATAATAATAATAATAATGAATGGTGATTTCAGGGTAACCAAGGACACTGTACAGATATATATCTCACAGTAAGTAAACCATATATTTATAATGTAACAAAAAGAAAGTTTATGTAACTGTATTTATGTATTTTATGTAAATATTTATATAGCTATGAACTAAAATGTAGATGGATCAGTAACGAGCAAGCCAGAGGCAACAGTGGCAAGGAAAAACTCACAGAGACGACAGGAGGAACCCAGTCTCGTCTGGGTGGTCTGATAATGGGATTAGACATCATTATTCTTTGACAGCTGTATACTGTACAAAGTACAGTACCAAGTGTGCTGAAAGTCTGAGCAGACTGGGAATAAGAGTCCTGGGATCGGGCTCGCAAGTAGCATAACAGAAAAAGAGGAAAAATGGCTGTGCGCTCTGGGTGGGAGGGCTCTGATACACTATCTGCCCTGTCAATCACAGCCACACTAGACAATCACAGGTGTCTATGAGCTCACGTACAATGTGAAACCTGACAAGTTAAGCTTATATCCACAAAGTTACGTTTAAAGGACTAAGTAAGCCAGTGTTGAAATACTCTTTTCTATGTAAGCCCTAAAACATCATGGATTATTTTTTTCTTTTTTTGTTTTCTTGTGATCTCCACATTACAAAAAGTTGTTTTCTGGTGAATGTAACTTAATTTTCTCATGAAAATCAAAAATCAACAAAAGTCTGTTTTCTCACGACATGAACGGGACTGATGTTGCATTCACGTTGGCATCTTTGCCATCGCCTTCATAAATGTAATAATTGCCCACTGTAGAGATGGAGAGTATTTCAGCATTAAGAGTTCTTAGAAGAAAAAAATATAATAATGCACGGCCTCTTAGGGCTTCTGTACGTTTCTTATAAAGCTATATAATAATAATAATAATAATAATCATAATAATAATAATTTTATTATTATTAATAATAATAAAAAAAATACTATTGTTATTAATATTAAGTTAAGTTAATAATAATAATAATAATAATAATAATAATAATAATAATAATAATAATAAAAAACAGTTTCCTCACTCACTTTCAGTAAGTACTTTATCCTTACCAGGGTCTCTCTGGATCCCAGGAAAACTGGGAACGGCATGGGAATACACCAGTACATCGCAGGACACCATGCACACACATTCATTCAAACACCTATTCACACAAAGGGACAATTTATCTTAGCTGATTTGTTTTTCTGAGGAAACCGGAGACCTTGGAGGATATAGCACACAGACAGTCTTTCGATACCAGGATCAATCCCAGGATCCTGGAGCTGTGAGGTGGCAATACTAACTGCTGATATGTCTCATTTTATCTGATTAGTAGCCACTAATCATTAAAACTATTCATTAATGGTCAAGAATTAAAAGTAACTTTTGTTGGAAGGCATTTTATAAAACTGGACCAAATTTTAATTGAATACCTCTGGCGTATGTATATTGTTCACTATTTGTTAAACTAAGTGAACTGATGTTAAGAAGAAGAACAAGAAGTTAAAAGCCTTTATTTGTCACATATACATTACAGCACAGTGAAATTATTTTCTTCGCGTATACCAGCTTGTTAGGAAGCTGGGGTCAGAGTGTAGGGTCAGCCATGATACAGCGCCCTTGGAGCAGAGAGGGTTAAGAGCCTTGCTCAAGGGCCCAACAGTGGCAGCTTGGCAGTGAACTCCCCAACTTCTGATCAGTAACCCAGAGCCTTAACATACCAACAAGATTTGGCCAAGGTTTAAACTAATAGCATTTGAGTAATTAAAACTTGAATCACATGACTCACAAAACACAAATGAAACACATTGAAATGATCAGAATCAGATGGAGTTCTTCGAACAATGTTCAGTTACCGCGTTCTTATAACTTAACTCAGATCAGCAAATATGACATTTAAACACATTTGAATAGTAATTTGATTTAGTCATTTCCACTGTTTTGCAGAATATGAGGAAGAGAACAGATAGTGCTTTCCTCTGAGGGTGCACTGAGGGTACACTGCCCTGTAGCACAGGGTTTTCAAAACAGTTTGGAAAAATGTAGTAGCTGGCGTCATGTATCTAAGAGAAAACTTGTGCTAGCATTCACCCTCGCCAGCTGTTGTATGACAGTGGAGAGCTGGCTGGTGGGTAAGAACGGGTGGACGATCAAACTGACGAGAAAATGTGTCAAAAATCCCCAAAATGTCCTGCGAACAAGCATAGGACAGTCTTTATGATTGCAGCAGGAATTCTTAGGTACAATTTTATAGCTTCCATGTGACGCAAACGTAAACTGTTTTTTTTTATGTTGTTTTGGTTGTTGGTGGTGTTGGGGGAGGATTGGAAGTACAAACCTTTAGGGTATATTTAGGGACCAGCCAAGCATCCAACCAATTGACAGTTCAATTGTGTTCACCCTTTGTGGGTCCTGGGTTGTACTAAAGAGAAATAAAACAGTATTTGTCTTTGGAAGTCAATGTGTAAACAGTGGGAAGACATAAAGACCTGCTTTGAATAACAATGCGTGCTTGCTTATAGCTCTCTCTCTCTCTCTCTCTCTCTCTCTCTCTCTCTCTCTCTCTCTCTCTCTCTCTCTCTCTCTCGTCCCAGAATACATCAAGATCTGAAATACAGACATAGAAACACACACACTCAACAACCATGACTTTCACTTCCAGCGTGGTTCAGGCCATAGCGGATATGTAGGCTGGAGCCAAATCAACAGATGTGTCACTTTCCATTTGAGTCAAACTGCAACCGGGCTGTCAATCATCTTTAAATACCTCACTGTGTATCAGCGTGGCGGTCTCACCTCGGCCCACACTTGTACCAATATTACCAGTACACAGTATACTGTACTCTCTTCAGCTGCTGCCCTTTCTCACCTTTCCATTATGTTCTCTGGCTTTCGTCTTTTCTGTCATCTTAACTTTTTTTGTGCTCATGCTCAATTTGTTCCAGGTAATTTTTAAACGTCAGAGTTTCAAAGGTCACTTTGTGGCGCTGTGCAATTAATTAAATTAGTCCTGGGCGGAGTGTGAGATGTATGTGTTGTGCAGCACCTTGAGATGAAAGCATGAGAAAGTGCTGCATAAATAAGATTTATAGCCTTGCTCGGCCAGCGAGAGAGTGCTCCGCCGCCTGCCCGAAGAATGCGCACGGGGGTCCTGAAAATGCCCTAATGCTGAAATCAATTTCTCACTTTTGGCCCTTTCGTATTTAATAACGCTCCTTTAGTGTTTATGTATTTTTCTATGACACATTTATTGGGCTATTTGTTAATGAGCAGAAATCCCAAAGTGAATGAGAATGGCTTGCAATATAAACTCTCGAGGTTACTGTTCCCGCATGGCAAATAATGCAGGAGTTATACTTGATTATTGCTTACAATGAGATAATGGCATTAATTTAGCTATGGAACGAGGAAACTTTGACAAAATTATGGTGTCAGTGCATCATTAAGTGTAGGGTATGGCATGCAGAGAGGCGTACCTGGGGATTGGGTGTGTGTGGGGTTCCAAAACAAGTGGACCAATTAAAATGAGCTCACATTATTGCTTTAAGAACATGTGAAACCCATTATCACAACCATAAACTACATGTAATGAGAGTTAAAATATACCTGATATTATAAATTACAAATGAGTTAATTCAGTCTGTATAACAACATCCGCTTGTTATTTGATATACTACACAAGTAGTTTAGAATTCAGTTAGGGGTAAAAATAAAATAAAATAAAATAAAAAAATTTAAAAAAACAGATGTGTGTGTCACTGAGAGAAAGAAATAGGACAAATTAAGCTTCTCTTGAAATAAAAACACCTGTTCTCAAAATGGACAAGATACTGTATGTGCAGCTTATTTCATTCTTCATTAGTAGCTGTTACAGGTTAACAACAAACCATGCTAAATATTAGCTAAGTTAGTATAACCAACCAGGCTATGAATAACTAGCCAATAAGAGGGTGTGAACTAGCTAATGCACTTTTTTTTTCTGAATGACCAATTTAGCTAGCTAAGCGATATAATGGAACTGTATTACGTGACCTCTTTCATTCACACACCACAGACGTCTGTTTGTTTGTTTATATAACTATGTGTTCTTGAATTCTTAACTCTGATTGGTCAGAATGTGTTTACTAGTTAATTTTCTATAACAGCACCTCTGGTGTAGTTCCGCCTGCAATGTTTACATTAATGCATTCATTCTAATACATTATCCTTTCTATAGTAACAAAAATGTCTGTAGTTGATTTGATCAAATTTTCTGTGAAGAGATTTATTGAACATTTTTGGAAGGAGTCTCCAGTGTCATTGCTTTGTACCAGTTAGAGGTAAAGCTGTTACTTGGCTGTGCTGTGTGGTTTCTCAGTTGAACTCTGCTTCAATGCTTTATGCTGGACCACATCACCCCAGTCCATTGTTGATTATTTTCCTATAACAGCATGCCATGTTGTGTTTTATACTCATCAATGAGATAAAAAGATCAAAATTAAAAAAAGATGCAAGTAATCAGGGTTACTGTACCCAATACCAGGACCAATACTAACTGAGTTCAGTTCATGATGATGCAAAAAAATCTGCACTTTCAACCATTTTGTACAAGGGTGCAAACAGAATTTCTCATTATGACCATCATTAATTCAAACTATGTCTATGTTATGAGCACATCAAATGCTTAGGCCTTCTTCTTTTATGATACGGAAAAAAAAAATAAAAAATCTCACTCCTTCTAGTAGAATGACTAAACCCTGTGCCAGAGCCAGTGATCATTTGTAAGACTTCTGATCATTAGCAGTGTAAGTGAATCCCTAAGCATTCACTGTTTTGGAAGAAGGACCTAATGTACTACACTTGGCTCATTATTCTCTCATTCTATACAGTGCCATCCACTAACATTGGCACCAAATATGAGCAAAGAAGGCTGTTTGTTCTTTTGTTAAAAAAATATTCACAAAAATACTTTGCTCTCATGGATATCAAACTATTGCAAACACAACACAGGTTTATCAAAAAAAAAAAAAAAATCATTGTTAAATATAGGTTTGGAACAATTATTGGCACCCCCATGAATTCATATGAAAAAAAATATGTTTGAAGTGTATTCCCAGTGATATTTTACATTTTCTTTAGTACACCTGGGTTACTAGGAACAGGAAATTGTTCAACCAAGACTTGAAGGTTATACCACTGTGAAATAGGAAGTTATGGTTGAACAATTTCCTGTTCTATGTTATGAGGTAACACATAGGACAAATTCACTTAGTCATTCATAACAATGGGTAGGACCAAGGACTATAGCTGTGATGTGCAGCAAAAGGTTGTTGAGCTTCACAAAATGGGAAGTGGCTATAAGAAAATAGCACAAGCGTTGAAAATTTCCAGTCAACTGGAAATGTTATGAGTCAACCTGGAAGTGGACGTGTGTCTATATTGTCTCAACACACTGTGAAGAGGATGGTTTGAGTGGCCAAAAAATCTTCAAGAATCACAGCTGGAGAATTGCAGAATTTAGCTGCATCTTGGGGTCAGAAAGTCTCCAAAACTACAATCTGAAGTCACCTACATCACCACAAGTTGTTTGGAAGGGTTTCAAGAAAAAAGCCTCTACTCTCATCCAAAAACAAACTCAAGCTTCTTCAGTTTTTCAGACACTACTGGAACTTCAAATGGGATCGGGTTCTATGGTCAGATGAAACCAAAATAGCGCTTTTTGGCAATAAACACCAGAGGTGGTTTTGGAGCACAAAGAGGTAGCCATATGGAAAAGTACCTCATGCCCATGGTTAAATATGGTGGTGGATCTTTAATGTTTTGGGGCTGGTTTCTGCCAGAGGACCTGCACATTTTGTTAGGATACATGGCATCATGGACTCTATTAAATATCAACAGATATTAAATGAAAACCTGACTGCAGAGGCAGTCAGGTTTTCAGAAAGCTTAAAAAGGGCCGTGGTTGGATCTTCAAGATCCAAAACATCCATCAAAATCAACACAAAAATGGTTTAATGACCTCAAAATCAAGGTCCTGCCATGGCCATCCCAGTTCCCTGACTTGAACCCCATAAAAAAGGGGTTCAGTGGTGTGAACTGAAAAGGAGAGTGGACCTTGAAATTTGAAGGATCTGGAGAGATTCAGTATGGAGGAATGGTCTCAGATTCCTCATCAGGCATTATAGGAGAAAAGCCTTAGTAAGGGAAGGTAGCACAAAGTACTGACTAAAAGGGTGTCAATAATTGTTGCACACCTATATTTAACAAAGATATTATTTTTGGATAAACCTGTGTTTGCAATTGTTTGACCTCCATGAGAGCAAAGACTTCTTGTGATTTTTTTTTAAACAAAAGATCAAAAGTTTAAACAATAAAGACATTTTTTCACAGCCTTCTTTTTACTCATATTTTACCAAAAGGGTGCCAATATTAGTGGAGGACACTGTATATAAACTGGGCACATACAGTATATCACATGTCAGAGGTCAATAGGAAATGATAGCATAACCAAAGCCAATCACCAAAAGGTTAGGAAGAGCTACAACAGAGCTGCAACATTCCGTGTCATATTCATTATTCATCTGAATGTGTAGATTATGTGTGTCAGAAGTGTAATTTAGAGCACTTTCACACCTATTAGTTCATTTTGCGAGTCTGAATCAGAGTGAAATTGATAATTTGGGCTCGTTTTGGAACTGGGTTTGGTTTCACACTGGACATGATTAAAAGGACTTTGGCTGAATGCCATGTGAGGCTGAAAATATACTCATAAAATGGATGGAGACAGGGAAAGAAAGATATAGAAACCTTTTCCAGGTGCATGAAGAAATCACATAAATCACCAGGGCAAAGAGAACTCAGAGCCTGATAGGTACATTAGATAGATAGATAGATAGATAGATAGATAGATAGATAGATAGATAGATAGATAGATTGATCAATCGATCGATCGATCTAAAGAAAAAAGCTGCAACCCAATACACACAGCATGTTAAGATCACTTCCTGCAGCTGAGTCAATTCAGAGTCGAATCGTTTTCTCTCTGCAACTGAATTGCATTAGGGTTTCACTTGGTTCAAAGTGGATCGTGAACAGCTCACTTGTCTTGTTTCAGTCTCACCCACCTAAATAAACTCCACTGAGGGGGAAAAAACACCAGCGTTGGATTCAAACAGACTAAACTCATATGTAAAGGCAGCCTTAATATGTTCTTACCACCTCTTACATCAGCACATGTACGTATATAGTACTAATATAAATTTAATCAAGCTATTAGAATTTGAACAGGTTCAAAACAGTTTGCAGAACAGCAGGACAGGAAATTAGGTCCAGTATTAGTGTCAGTGTATAGAGGTCCATAGAACCACTCTCCTGCTTCATGAGATGTCTGCCTTTTTTTCCACAAGCAAATCAGACACACAGGGCGTGTTCGGGAAAAAAACGAGACGAGGATTCAAACAGGAAATTGTGTGCAACAGCTCCCGAGTCGATCATAACACAACCACAGCATAGGCCGTGTCTAATAGATCAAGCTTTTACCAGCTATTAGTAAGCATGTTAAGTGTCTAGAAAAGACCAGCCTTAAACAAGAACTCTTTTATTGAATTAGTTAAATGAACCTTACATAACCCAGAAACTAAAGAGTGAAATTTAACCCTCTAGCTTTAAATAAAAATTGGCAACTTTTTTAAAGCAGTGGTTCTCACAGTGAGATCTATGAAGTGAAGCATAGGCAGGGGGTCCATGATTATTAATTTAGTTAATTTAGAGTGATGGAAATCACGATCATCCAAGCTATTAAAGTAATTATTGAGTTCTTATACTTATTAAGCAGTTTGTCTTTCACTTTAATTGAATGTATTTAATCAAAACCTCAGTAACACTAAAACAATTAGGCTATAAATAATGTCAGCTTGAACTTAATGTCGTCTACCAGGGTAAATTTCTGGAACACCTAATAGTGATATCTATGGCTATTAGAAATAGGTACATTATTACTGTACACATTTACATAATAATATTTGAACAGCATGATCATGTTCAATGTTCAATATAAATCTGTACTGAGGGGACGGAGTGGGATTTATGCTATATGTAATAAGCTCCCTGACTGTGAAACTGAATCTAAGAAACCCAGGTTTAGACAATATCAAATACTAAAATGCTACAATGTAATTGTATGCTAAGGAAAAATACAGTAAATTTAAAAAAAGAAAAATAACAAAAAGATCACAGATTCTAGATCAACGTTTTATTCTTTCTATTTCTGGTATTTTTTTTATTTTGTGACATGGCTGTGGAATCAAAGAATTTTGTACACATATCCTTATTGTAGAACCTATTACAACATGTAACCTTTGTGACCTATACATTTGAATAAGCAAGGACGATTATTGGTTAGAAATAATGCTTTCGTTCAGATGAAGTTGTTAGAAAAATAAAACTTAACTTTCACTTAACCTTAACCTTCTAAACTTTTCAACTGAAATGAATTTCAAATTTGCGAATCTAACATGTAAGACAAATGATAAATAAACAATGACATTACGTTTAAAGGTTAAAACGTGACATTTAATAGATATTTTATGACACTAAATGACACTAAATTAGATATTAAATGACAATAAACAGAAATTAATTACAAATAGGCAGAGAAAGGATTGAGATTAAATATTTGACTCTAAATTAGCTGATGAATCAGTATATAGCGTACACGAGTTCAGGCACTGGGAAGGACCCTGGCTCACTACACATTGGGACACTGATGATTCAATTTCGGACAACATGATGACATACTCGCATTGTAAAAACATCACCACTGGCATTTATCAACAACTGGAAAGGCCAATATCTTTCTCACATTATATGTCATATACAACCCCAATTCCGAAAAAGTTGGGACAGTATTGGAAATGAGGGGTGATTTGTAAATGTACTTTGACTTGTATTTAAACAAATAACATATAAATACAAGGTATTTACTATTTAATATTTAATTTAAAAAAAAAAAAGGTATTTTACCTAATCACCTGGGTTTTTTTTTTTGGAAGATAAATGTTTATTTTGAAATTGATTCATGCAACACGTTCCAAAAAAGTTGGGACAGGGGAAATTTAGGACTAATAGCGATGTGATAATTGAAATACAAAAATATCAAAAAATGCCGGTTTATTTTTTCTACCTATTCTTTTTTCTTAGACTTTTTGGGTCATTTAATTGTGTTATTTTTCTGTGTTATTTCCATGTATCTCAGGAATATAATTATTATGTCTTCCAGACCTCCGTCAGCCCTTTCAGCCTGTTCTACAATTAAAGTACAATATTAGGCAGGCATGATATTACAGAGGATCATAGACTAGAGTACAGATGATCGACAGAACAGAGATAATCACTCAATTATCAATTATAATTGTAAGTTATACCCCAACGGGTTCGGGAATACACCGCATCAGGGAAGAATGAAAAACACTTACCCTGATTCGGAGTACTCACATTTCTGACACCAAATTGTTAGATTTCCATGTATCTCAGGAATCTCAGATTATGCCTTTCAGATCTTCCGTCATGTCTTCCAGCCTGTTCTACAATTACTTCTATTAACTTTTAGTTCTGTGCTTAGAAAGTGTGTGTTCATTTAGGCTCCCCAGATAGATCTGAAGCGCTCTGAGGAGAACCACACTTTCTAAGCACATAACTAAAAGTTAATAGAAGTAATTGTAGAACAGGCTGGAAGGCATGACGGAAGATCTGAAAGGCATAATCTGAGATTCCTGAGATACATGGAAATCTACCAATCAGTCTTGGTAGTTTTTGAGTAGTTTTGTGTAACCCAATTTCTGGGTTAGTGTCTGGGTTTTCACTGACAGCTGAATCAATGCACCCCTCACCCACCCGATGCCTCATCCCAGCTCCTTGGGTCAAATCAACCCAATGCGGATTGTTGAATTCGCCTCAGGTGGAGGTAACGGTTTTCACATGGACAGGTTGTTAGATTTTTTTGGTAAAACAAGGTTCATATCAATATATTTATCCTTAAAACCATTACTGTACACTAGAAAAAGCACAAATGTGCAATACCAGTCCAGTTTATAGGACATTAAATGCACTGCTATATTCATGATCTTTGGCTTACTTTGTAAGTTGATTAAGTTTTTTGGATGTTTTAAACGTCTCCTTTGATCAAAATCTGATGTTTTCATCTTAAATATATGACTTATTTGAGTAATTTACTTCAAAGTCTTTATATAAACACCACTTTAGCAGCTCTAGCAATACATTTGTGAACACCTTCTTGAGTATAAATAAAGGAGATACCATGCTGGCATATTTGTTTATAATGTGGTATATTTGACATTTTCAAAGGGTAAAAATAACCCTGAAAATAGTAACCCATTTATGAAATAAAATGAACCCTGTGTTTTTGTACAAATAAAAATATCCTTTTGCTGGGCTAAAATTAACAACTCAACTTGATGGGTTAGTTTAGCCCAAAATGTGTTCTGTACTATATTTACCCAGCCACTGGGCTAAAAATAACCCAATTTGGGTTGTTTTTTTTTTAACCCAGTGTTTTTTAGAGCGTAAGAAGGTGATGCTAAATAGGTGAGGTAATCGTCTAATCATAGTATATAAGAAGCCTCCAAAAAGGTCTAGTTCTACAAGAGCAATGATGGGTTGAGGCTCGCCAATCTGCCAACAATAATCCAACACTTTGAGAACAACATTCCCCAAAGACATATCGGTAGGATTTTGGGCATTTCACCTTCTACAGTGCACAATATAATAAAAGATTCAAGGAATCCGGTCAAATCTCGGTGCGTAAATGGCTAGGCTAAAAACCATTTCTGAATGCACGTGATCTCTGATCCCTTAGACATCACTGTCTTAAAAACCGTCATGAGTCTTTAATGGAGATCCTGACATGGGCTCGGGAATACTTTGGTAAACCTTTGTCAGTGAACACCATTCGCCGCTGCATCCACAGATACAAGTTAAGGCTTTACTATTCAAAGCAGAAGCCATACATCAGCACTGTCCAGAAGCGCCACCAACTTCTCTGGGCTCGGTCTCATCTGAGATAGACAGTAGCACAGAGGAATCGTGTTTTGTAGTCCGATGAGTCAACATTTCCAATAGTTTTTGGACAAAACAGCCATCGTGTTCTCTGGGTCAAAGAGGAAAAGGACAATCCAAGCTGTTATCAGAACCAGGCCCAAAAGCCAGCGTCTGTCATGGTATGGGGGTGTGTCAGTGACCATGGCATCGGTGACTTGCACATCTGTGAGGGCATCATTAATGCAGAAAGATATGTACACATTTTGGAGCAGCAAATGCTGCCGTCCAGAGCAGGACAACGCCAAACCACATTCTGCCCGGATTACAAGAGCATCGTTGCGTAAGCAGGGAGTACGAGTGCTAGCATGGCCTGCCTGCAGTCCTGACCTGTCTCTGATTGAGAATGTGTGGTGCATTATGAAGTTGTGCAGCTGAAGAAATGCATAATGTATGAATGGGGGAAAATTCCGCTTGCTAAACTTAATCAACTGGTGTCTTCACTCAGCGCTCACATGCTTAATAAGTGTTATTAAAAGAAAAGCTGATGTTACCCAGGGGTAAACAGTTGACTGTCCCAACTTTTTTGGAATGTGTTGCAGTCATCAGATTTGAAAAGAGTGTATGTTTTTCAAAAATGAATAAAATTCACAAAGTAAAACATCAAATAATGTGTTAATCATGTGTTTTCAATATAGTACAGGGGGTGAATTGAATTTTTAAATGACTCATTTTGTTTGTTTGTTGTTGTTGTTTATTGCATTTTCCATACTGTCCCAACTTTTTCAGAATTGAGGTTTTAAATGTGTTAGCTTAATCAAACAAATTTCTGTCATGGTACTTTAAGCAGGATCGTAGGCTAGCTAGTGAGTTTTTAAACACTTAAAAGTAGTTAGATCAAACAAACCGTGTATAGATCGTCAAATGTAAAGTTAAAAATCACTGAGAGTTCATCCACCATGTTTTTCAAGCTGAGAGGCTTCAGAAAATATGACGTAATATCCATTTCTATATGTTCCAAGGGAATATAGTGCACATTGATGCTCCCTGGGTGCATTTTTGTGGTGGATTGTGGGATTTTTATGGAGCGAACGTTCCAGTGCACGGGAAGGATTTAAAGATTGAGACAACCCTAAAAATGTACAGCCCCCTGATCAGTGCCTTGACTACTGAACTAGGGAGCTGATTAAGACGCACCCAGAGTCTGTTGATGGAATAACTGTTTATACCTGTTATAGGTGATAACATGAACTAACTAATTTTAAGATCATTCCAACCATCCACTGTACCCCTAACGGCCATTCCACACCATTTAATGTAAATATACATGGATAAAAATGATGTCATGTCATTCATTATTAGATGGAAAGCTGGAAAGCTTCTGTGGCATAAGATGAATAAACGCATTGTGAAGTTGCTGTTATAGGAAAATAATCACCTATGAGTGGCAACAGTAACTCCATAGTAACTTCACATATCATTGTATTCTATTCCTTACATATAAAACTCTGGGCATGAAGAACACTGATGATTATCAAGCTGTGTATCAATTGTTTGCTTGGAGCACAGAGTATTTCAGTCCCATCGCTATCTTTTAACATTTGCAGGGTCAGTGTCGTGTGAATATTGCAAATGCAATGCAGCCAAATCAAGCAAAAAGAAAGTTCTCTCATGAAATATTGATCCGCATCAATTGTTCACAGAGTTAGACAGAGTAATCAGTCAGCTCTTTCTTGTTTTGAAATCTGCTCCAATGAAAGCATTGATTGCCAGAGTTAACAAGATCTGGAGGCTTAAGTCTGGGTTGGAGCTTTTGAAATAAACTTTTCCCTTCCCTTTGCTGAGCAGCGCAGTTGATGCCAGGACTGTGTGTGCTTCCACATAGCAGCACAGCTTTAATGAAAAAGAGAGATGGAGAAAAAAAAAAAAAAAACGGTGGCTGGAACAAGAACTCGATCTCACCTGATTTCATAGATTTGCAGAAGGCTGTAATCATGATTTCCCCACACACACATGGATTTTAGGATTTGGCATTATAAATATGTAATATATTCCAATCCTGAGAAGGCTTTACAATAAAAAAAAAAAATAAAAAAAACATGCTTGTTACTACTTGCATGGTTTCCTCCATGGTAGCCTGCCCAATAATACAGAAATGCAAATACAAGAAAAAAGAAACGTCTTCATGAAATATTTAGTGTCTGAAACGCTGCTTGTTAGCAAGCCGTGCATTGCAGAGATGAACAACTTCCATATAAGAGGTTACTAAGTGACGGACTGGAATGCTTATTGAAAAGCAGACAGGCAGACCTAATTAATATTGTTAGACTGTGATTTATATATATATATATATATATATATATATATATATATATATATATATATATATATATATATATATATATATCAGGTTTGTCCATGTTCACACTAATAGGTGTGGCTGTGGTGAAGCCCAGCTGGCTCACTGTTCTTTCTTAGTGCCACACCTTACTATCTGCTTTGTTTGTCAGTCTATTCAATGATTTTGGTGGGAGTTCACTTAAACTTGCTCTTTTGAAACTCAAAATGCAAACAAATACAGCCACTCCCTCATGTTCCCTCATGTAAATACACATGTTGCCTCTGCTAGGTCAAGTGACTGCTTATGTAGGAAGGGAAACTTTCTGAACTGACATGCAACATGATGTAACAACCTCTATGCTTGTTTTTGGTCTTTGGGGCTTGCCATTCTCTATATAAGAACTTAGAGGAGGATCCATATAATTATCCATCATTGGTTTTATATGGAGTTGGGAGTGCTCCATGTTAGACAAAAAATAAACAGTGTCACTGTTTTTGGTTGACTGTATGGTTTTGTCTTTAAGATAGTTTTTTTTTTCTTCTTCTTATATTTGTTATTTTGGTTAAACTGAGATGAAATAAAACCAAAAAATTTCCCTTGACATGTCTGTGTCTCTTATTTGTTGCTTCTCTTGAACCTATAGGTTATAACAATTTACAGGTCAGTAGACGTGTATCATTAAGTATGTAAGTGAGTAAGTAAGTAAGAGTAAGTATAAAGGTAAGTTAGTAAGAAAGGAAGGATTAAAGGAAGTAAGAAAGGGTGAGTAAATAAGTAAAAGATCAAGTAATAAAAATTAAACAAGTGTAAATAAGTAGATATGTGCAAGCAAATATGTAAGTGTAAGTAAGTCAGTCAGTCAGTAAGAGTAAGAAAGCAAATGAGTGCAAGTAAATAAGTGTAAGCAAATAAGTAAGTGTAAATGAGTCTTTTACACTTGTGTATGTGCCTAAGTGTATGTGTCTAAGTAAATAAAAAGTTAGCTACGTAAGTAAATAAGTAAAAGGATCAAGTAAACTGAAATTAAGTAAGTGTAAGTGAGTAAATAAATGTAAATAAATAGTGAGTAATTATGTGTAAGAAAGAACGAAACTATGTAAGTAAGGAATTATGTAACTAACAAAAAAATAAGTAAATGTAAGTAGGCAAAGAAACAAGTAAATATAAAATTAAGTAAGTGTAAGTAAGTAAGTAAGTTTATAAGTAAGTGTAAGTCTAAGTAAGAAAGCGTAAATAAGTAAATATGCCTAAGCAAATACGTAAGTAAGTGTTAATAAGTCAGTCAGTAAGTGTAAGTATGTAAGTAATGTATGCAAGTAAGTATAAGTATGTAAGTAAGTGCAAGTAAGCAAATGAGTGTAAGTAAGTAAATAGGTGTAAGCAAATAAGTAAGTGTAAATGAGTCAAAGTAAGTATGTGAGTAAGTAAATAAACATAAGTTAAAGTAAGTAAGTAAGTAAGTTAGTTAGTAAGTAAGCAGGTAAATAAATGGGAGTAAATACAAGTGCATCTAAAAAAAAAAAAAGCGTATTGTGGAAAAGTTCATTTATTTTTCCGTAATTTCATTTAAAAAAATGGAACTTTCATATATTCTAGATTCATTACATATAAAGGGAAATAATTCAAGCCTTTTTTTTTGTTTTAATCTTGATAATTACGGCTTACAGCTCATGGAAATAAAAAATCCAGTATCTCAAAATATTAGAATAAAGAATTTATAATACAGAAATGTCGACCTTCTGAAAAGTATGTTCATTTATGCGCTCGATACTCGGTCGGGGCTTTAATCCTTCTGTACGAATTACTGCATCAGTGTGACGTGGCATGGAGGCAATCAGCCTGTGGCACTGTTGAGGTGTTCTGGAAGCCCGGGTTGCTTTGATAGCGGCCTTCAGCTCGTCTGCATTGTTGAGTCTGGTGTCACTCATAGATTCTCTATGGGGTTCGGGTCAGGCGAGTTGGCTGGCCAATCAAGCACAGTAATACCATGACCAGCAAACCAGTTACTAGTAGTTTTGGCACTGTGGGCAGGTGCCACGTCCTGCTGGAAAAGGAAATCATCATCTCCATAAAGCTCGTCAGCAGATGGAAGCATGAAGTGCTCTAAAATCTCCTGGTAGACGCTGTATCGACTCTCGACTTGAGAAAACACAGTGGACCAACACCAGCAGATGACATGGCACCTCAAATCATCACTGACTGTGGAAACTTCACATTGGACTTCAATCAGCTTGGATTCTGTTCCTCTCCACTCTTCCTCCAGACTCTGGAACCTTGATTTCCGAATGAGATACAGAATTGACTTTCATCCTCCCCGTGATTGTGGTCCTGTACTGAACCAGACTTAGAGATTAAAGGCTCAGGAAACCTTTGCAGGTGTTTTGAGTTCATTAGCTGATGAGAGTCTTCTCAGGTCGACATTTCTGTTTTAAAAATTCTTTATCCTAATATTTTGAGAGACTGGAATTTTGATTTCCATGAGCTGTAAGCCGTAATCATCAAGCTTAAAACAAACAAACAAACAAAAAAAGGCATGAAATATTTTACTTTATGTGTAATAAATCTAGAATATATGAAAGTTACCCTTATTAAATTAAATTACAGGAAAAAATAAACAAAGAATAAAAAATAAATAAAGAGTAAGTAACTATCACACACACACACACACACACACACACACACACACACACACACACACACACACACACACACACACACACACAATATCCATTCAAACCGTCTCAAAAGCTATTGAATAAACATGTTTTGTTTTTTGTTTTTTTAAAGAGGACACAGATGGAGGATGTCTGAGGTCCCAGCGACTGCAAAAGCACAATCACTTTTCAGTTTTATTAATGCTCAACTAACAATTAGAAGTAACTATGTACAGAATCGTAAGGGTAAAAAAAAAACAATGTTTGTAGCAATCATATCCACAATGTAAGAATCGGTCTGTCTATTTAAGGCTTTAAAAGCAAACAATAACACTCTAAACTGAATCCTACACTGAACTGAATGAAATCTATACCCAGGGTAATATGACCCTCTTTTTTTTCTTTACCAGGCAGTATAGTCAAGCAGCAGACAAGAGAACAATGAATGATCCAAACATACAATGTGTTAGAATAATCCAAACTAGCCGGATAGAGTTTAATTTCATTTTAGATGACATCCATTCCAATTAACTGAGGCATTTTATGTGCACTTTAATTTGGTCTGTTTGGTGTACACTGGAGGTTGGAGGTTACAGCAGACCTTTTAATACGGTATGTCATTCATAAGCCGTTAGTTAAAGCTGCTTTGGCATTCTTGCCGTGATGCATACTTTGACAGTGGCCCAGTGCTAGGTTAATCACCAGAGCTGATTAAGATTAAAATAATAATAAAAGTAAAAAAAAAAAAACATGAATACAAAAATAAAAATGCAGAATACACTGTAAGTGATACATGAAAAGAATCATAATATATACCATGGAATCACTGTAAAGTCCTTTTCTATACTGCTTATCCTACACAGAGTCAGCTGGAGCCTATCCCAGGGAAATTGGGCACATAGAAGTTGGGGGACACCCTGTATAGTGTGATAACCCATCGTTAGATGAAACATATACATTCAGACATTTTAGAAATGCCAACCAGCCTACAGCACGTGTCTTTCGACTGAGGGAGGAAACCGGAGTAAACCCCCAAAGCAAAACAAGGAGGCTCCATGCACACAGGACAGAGGTTGATTTGAACCCCCAACCTTGCATGTGCAAGACAAATGTGTTAACCACTAAGCCACCATGCCCCATCTGAAAAGTCAAAACAAACAAAGAAACAAAAAACATCACAATTATTTTTAACTACTATGTCATGATTTCTTTTTTCTTTTTCTTTTCTTTTTTTTTTTCAGGAGTACCCCAAGATTTGCATAGCCTTAGCATTTCGTTCCCTTTTTTTCCTTAAGGTTGACTGTATCCTAGTTCTTCTCTGTTTTCGTCCTTTTCACTCGTTTTCCCCATCCTCTCCTCTGCCTCTCTCCTCTCTCCCAGCCTGGCAGGTGCAGTCAGAAAAGTCTAGCTCGGACTGTCCCAGCCTTTCATCACAACACACATTGGCTCCGCCCTTGGGGGTGGTGGTGGGGGGCAGAGTAAACCCCGCCCCCATCTCCCACAGATTGAGAGAGAGAGAGAGAGAGAGAGAGAGAGACTGGTGCTGGGTGAGCGCGAGCGCAGACAGAGACCGGCTGCACATCAACAGGAGACTCAGACAGTGCGCACACACACTTTCACACACACACACACACATCACACGCACGCGCACACATATACGCGCGCTAGAAATAATCATCAGAGCACTCAAGAAGAAGAAGAAGAAGAAAAGAAGAAGAAGACAGAAAGTCATTTCTTCATACAGAGGATTCAGCAAGAAGACGCACGAGACGCGAGAAGTTCCCGTCTGTCTGTCACTGCGCCCCAGACTCTCAGAGGTCACCGACACCTGCTCGTGCGCACCGGGTCCGAGATGATGGTGCTGATCCTGCTGCTCTTTTGGCTCTCTGTTCACGGTAAGCGCACCGGCTCAGGTTTATTTCACTGCTGTCCCGCGCGCCTTTACCCCGGGTGCGCGCGCCGAAACCAAGCACTGAACGACTTGCTCCTAACGGATGTGTGGCTGTTTGACATGTTATGTTTTTATTCGCTTACACAATCACTCCTAGTGCATGATCACAGAGTTTTCTATTAATTATCATGCATTGTCTTCAGGACTGTTCTCTCTACACGCATACACACGCACGCGCGCACGCACACACACACTCACTCACTGACATGGGATATAGACCATACACTCTTTATTTTTTAGCCCAGGTTCCAGTTCGGATTGAATGACTGGCTTGTTTTATTGGCTTGTTTTCATTCGCTCGTGCATGATCCTCACTTATACTGGCTGCTATATACAAGGAAAAAAAAAAGAAAAAGCTTTGATTGTCCATGTGCATGCACGTATCCTTAAGAAAGTTACCCACTAACACATGCACACATTAAGAGTGTTGCACTAATCATTCATTCACATTCATGATGCTGGACTAGTGTTGTGTTTTGGTGCTGAATGTGCCTTCTACAACTTACACAATGTTCCGTCTCTGACCGGAGCTCCACAGTGGATCTCAGCCAGAAGAGATCTGTGTTTCCGTCTGCTTTCCCACCTTTTCACCATCAGGTGGTTTTGTATGATATGGGCTCCCCTTAAACCTCAGGGTCATTCCCTTGGGAGACATGACGTGACTGACCCTGACCAGAGCTGCCTGAAAGGTCAAGGATCCCCTGGTGGCAATATGACTTCAGGCTAACCCCAAGAAGACAAAACAGTATCTTCTCTAGAGCAGGACTGACCAGCAGATTGACACTTCAAACCGTGTCTGAAGCCAAAAATCCGAACGAATCGAGTTCTGACAGATCTAGACAGAGACTTGTGACTTTCAAATCTTGCTTGCTTACTCTCGTCTTCGCTTTACACCGTCTGTGCCTTGTGCTTGGTTCTCAGAAGCTGCGATTTTTACATGGCACGCAACAAACGGAGCCGAACAAGCACCCTGGCGTGAATTTAACGATTTCCTTGTTTCATGAGCTCTTAGCCAGTACACTGCCTTTTATGTAGTCTCACTCATACAGACTGAGATATGGCAATAATTAGTTACAGATGTCATTGCAAAATGTTGTTGTTTGTTTGTGTCAGACTGGAGTCGGGTGCCAAAGCACTTTACTTGATAATTATAAATTATAATTGACTGAGCTATTCATATATATATACATATATATATATATATATATATATATAGTATAATCCCAACAGGCTGCCAGGTTCTCCTTTAATTTTTAGGTTAGGGGGGTAATTTTGGGATATTTATTCATTTTGTTTATTCATTAGTTTGTTTATCAGAGGGGATGAGCAGTTTGATTTCTCAGGATTTTGATAACGGTGTCCTTGTGCACATCTATAATCTTGACAGACGCTTGGGGATAACTTTGTGATATTTATTTATTTATTTATTTATTTATTTATCAGACAGAAAGGGGCTAAATCGAGACGTCGAGAAGAGCTTGAAGTTTGATTGCATGCCTTGTTGATTTTATTACTGTGTACTTTTGCCCATCTGTAATCTCGACAGGCTTCCGGGTTTATGATCAGGGTTCATTTTAAGATGTTTATTCATGCTTATTTCTTTCTTTCTTTCTTTGTTTATTCATCCCACGAGTGCATGGAGGTGATGAGAAGAGCTCGAAGTTTCCTCATGATTCTGATCGATTTAAAAACGACGCACATTTGCACTTACACTCATCCCTAGTCTCGGGAGTCTGCTAGGTTTATGATTTGAGTTCATTACTGAACAAATTTTTAAATGTTTTTGGATTTTTATCACAAGTGGATCGAAGTTATGAGAAGACCTCGAAGTGTGCTCAAGACTGACGTTTTAAACAAACCGTGTACTTTTGCCTGTGTGTAATCTCGACAGAGTGCCAGGTTTATGCCCTCAGAAGATTCAGAAGGGAGCAGATCGAGGTGGTTATGAGTCGAGCTCGAAGTTTGAGTGCATTTCTTGTTCATTTATTACTGTGTACTTTTGCACGTCTATATTCTCGACAGACTGCCAGGTTTATCATCGGGGTTCATTCTTGGATATTTAGTTATGCTAGGTGATGAGAACAGCTCAAAGTTCGATTCAAAGTTTTTTATTATTATTATTATTATTATTATTAATTTATAACTATGTATTCATGCTCATCTCGACTCTCGGTGTTGCTGTACGGTTTTAACTTTCGGATATTTGCTTGCTTTTAGACCGAAGCAGATCAGTGTGATATAAGAGCCCGGAGTTCAGGATGTGTCATTGTTGTTAGTGTGTGTGGAAGTGACCACTAGCAATATTTCCTATCGATTAATTGCCTTGACAGGGCTGAATCTCTCAAGCCAAATCTCTCTAGTCAGTTGAACTAATGATTTATCAGAAAGAAGTAGAGCTCAGGCTGTTAATTGAACCACGACAGATGACAGCTGATATCGAACAACGTTTTCTACACACATGCTTTGTCGAGAGTTTTTTTTTTGCTAGATTTTAAGTTTGCTAGATGCTTGATTCGCAGTCCCTGTAATGATCATCTCCTAACGCAGGCTTGTCTCTCTGATTTTATGATTGATGGAGCCTAATGGGAGATGCTCGGCTTTGCCGTTCAGCCCAGGTCAACACCAGAAAATGGCCCGCATCTGAACGGCCGTGATTCCCTAGGAGGATCCACTCATCCCAGCTTTACAGTGTTTTACAAGTTATTGCTTTAATTTAAAAGGAGGCAATCGACGTCAGCAGACATAAAAGGAGGAATAGAGTGAGAATAATGCCAGGAGTATGGAAGTGCATGTACAGTGTATGTGTAAGTGGAGGTGTTTTTATATCTTGGTGGGGAACAAATGTTGCCACAATAGTAGGAATATCTGTCAGATTGACCTGGTGGGGTCAGTTACAAAATGGCAGCTTTACAAATGTTTAGTTTTGGTTACTGAGGTTATGGTTAGGGTCGGATGGAAGGTCCCCATAAGGATAGTAAGACAAACAGTGTGTGTGTGTGTGTGTGTGTGTGTGTGTGTGAGAGAGAGAGAGAGAGAAAGAGAGAGAGAGAGAGAGAGAGAGAGAGAGAGAGAGAGAGAGAGAGAGAGAGAGTCCAGTAGTAACTGTGGAAGAGCACAAAAGTCTGTGTTGAGTTTTTCAAGTGCTCAGAGGTGCTTATATAGGGCACTTCTCTTTTACACACACACACACACACACACACACACACACACACACACACACACACACACACACACACACACACACCTGGTGGCGAGGAGTGACTGATGGTGAGCACTGGGCCAGAAGCTTGCTGGATTGCTGAAGCACTGCAGGCGAGCCGTCTGTCCAAGGTCTCTCTTTTTCCCAACGTCTCTGATTCATCCGTGTTTTTATATTTGCACTGCATTCCCTACATTCCTGCTTTTCTCTCCCTCTTTATTCCCCTCTTCTTACACAGTCTTCTCTCTCATTGTACAGGATGGAGATCAAGGTTTCTCTCTCTCTCTCTCCCACACACACACACACACACACACACACACACACACACACACACACACACACACACACACACACACACATACATATATACAGGCATGCACTCTCTCAAAGCAGACATGCTCACAAGTGTACATAGTCTCTCCACCGGGGGCAGTGTTGCACACATCTACCATCTCTCTCTCTTGCTCTCCCTCTCTCATTGTTTCAATCTCTGTCTCACTTATGCATTCTTTCCATATCTCTCTCTCTCATTCTCTGTTTCACTCTTCATCTTTCTCATTCTTTGCCTTCTCTTTTATTCTCGCAATGTTTTCTCGCTGTCTCTCTCATTGTCTTTGTCTCATTCTCTTTCTATCTCTGCCTCTCTCCAGTTCTCTCTCTCTCTCTCTCTCTCTCTCTCTCTCTCTCTCTCTCTCCTGTCCGCTGTCTTATTGTTTCTGATGCTGCTTTATTGGCATGAAAAATAAATATGTTTGTATTGCCAAAACTTGGAAACACATCAGAAAAAATAACAATAGAAATAAATAAATAGATATAAATATACATGCATTCAAAAAGAGATGAAACACTAGTGATGATCTCATAAAACACAGAGAATAAAACTGAATACAAAACAGAATATTAGGTCTGTGTGTGCATGTGTGTGCATGTATGTGTGTGTATCAGTGTGTGCATTTGTGTGCATCTCTCTCTCTCTCTCTCTCTCTCTCTCTCTCTCTCTCTCTCTCTCTCTCTCTCTCTCTGCTCTCAGTGTCACTTTAATTATCTTTCTGTCTGACACAGTGGCACAGGAACACACTGCACTCTGCTCCAGCCACTGAACCCATTATATGATTAAACTAAGTATTAGCATAGATAATTCTTTTACTTTCTATTTAAATAGTATATGTGTTATATTACAGAGACACACATAATGAAGTATGTGTGATGTGTTTAGTGATTCTGGTGTTAATTTGGTGGCTGGTGCTGTGTTCTCATTATTCGTGTGAGAAGTCAATGGTTTTGTGCTGTGCTGGTGTCACTGTTGAGATAATGATATTGCTCACACAGTTACAATGGTGTTTAATATGAGAGAACAAAAGTAAAAGATCTCAAACATGGATAAAGGTCCAGTTTCATTGTTAGCTCCGTAATACAAAAAAAAAAAAAAAAAAAAAAAACCTTCTTTACTCACTCATCATTTGAGACAGCAAATGTTGGACTCAATGTTACAGCGTGCAGCGCATATGTATATTACACAGTTGTTCTGAGTTACGGCAGACACTCTTAGCTGGTTAATGATCTATGAGATGACAAGTGTGAATGGGATTGATCAGTCCCTCCAGGATTTTGCGATCACAGAAATTGCCATTTTTTCAAAATTACCGCTGATTTTCCGCATATTTGGGACACGATGCTTCATGTGATGTCATCACAACACGCCATGCGATCACGGTCATCACGGTGCACATTCAGTCAAAGCCCCTTTCGAATCATGTGTGTCAAACATGAGTACAACTAAAAGATCTCATTTACTAACTAACAACACAGTGCAAAACAATTTCGTGCAATTGTGATTTCGCCAAAACACAGAAACTCTGCATTGCAAATCTTCATGTACGGGTTGATTGACAGTGTTATTAGCATGAACTTTAAAGCTTTGGAAGCTGGTCTATTTTGAGTAGAACATACAGATGAGGAGGTGAGAGAGCTGGACTGACTAGAGCATTGAAGGGCCGCTGCATCACTCTCTTTAGGTGGAGATGACACAATGGCTAAACCCTGAATCCAATGGCTAGTCAAGTAGATCATCATGGATTTTTTTCCCACTCATCTTTGTCACTGTCATTTTCAAATGAAGGATGTGGACAAATGGGCAGCTCTGGCTCAGGTGGTGGAGCGGGTTGTCCACTAATCGTAGGGTTGGCGGTTCGATTCCTGGCCCACATGACTCCACATGCCGAAGTGTCCTTGGGCAAGACACTGAACCCCAAGTTGCCCCTGATGGCAAGTTAGCGCCTTGCATGGCAGCTCTGCTACCACTGGTGTGTGTGTGAGTATGGGGGTGAATGGGTGAATGAGACACAGTGTAAAGCGCTTTGGATAAACGTGCTATATAAGTGCAGACCATTTACTTCAGAAAAATAAATAATAATAATAAAAAACTATTGATCCATTTGATAACACACAGTCTTCTGGTATAAACGCTGGAAAAAAAAAACATACAGTATTTGAAGCTTGTAGGATAAAGCAGAGGTCCAAACAGCTCTATTAACATCTTAATATGGATGTGTCTCTCCACTCCCTCAAACTTCATCCTTATTCTCTTTCTCTTGGGCGCTCTCATTCTCACCCCTGCCTGTTCTCTCTTTCTCGGTCTTCCGTTCGTTCCATTCCTCATTTCTTTTCCATTTGTGAACCTTCTGACTGCTTCGCTGCAGTCTGAATAGTCCACAAGAGCTTGGTAATTAAAATGTCACTCAGTCGTATTGTGCACACACCGAAAGCGGAAGCTTCAGACGTCTCAATATTGTCAGTCTTTCTTGAATGGCACGTTGCGATTTCTCCTCTCGTCGGCTTGTTTTCGTAACTTAGCAAATAATTATTTACAATTTCTGAAAAACAAAGTCTTTTTTTTTTCAAAGAATGGTATGAATCTGTCACATGATAATCCATAATCCAATTCCTTCTCCGTAATTTGTACCGGATTACTGTACATTCTGCATGATAATGCATCATTTCAAGCCCGTTCATGTGGAATCTGGGTGAGATGGGCAGGATTGGCTGCTTTATCCGGATTGATGCCCATTATCCCGGATTACACGTCTGTTGGGCGCAAAGTTAAGTAATTCAACCAGATGCTGTTGTGGTCATGGGGTCACCTGTAGCGACCCTATTTACTTCCTCCTGCTTCTTTCAGGCTGGATGGAGATAAAATGGTGGAGTAGCGACAGACTGATACGGCAGGAACGATGGCCATCTCAGGACACAGCCAGGATTTTGGGACAGATTAAGACATGGATTAATGGCTTCCAAATCCAATGTGCCCCTTGCACAACGTGATCTCTGCAGAAAGATTACAATGTAAATGAAAACAATTCCATATCGTTTCGGTGAAATATATAAGATGTTTGGTCGAACTATCAAAGTTTGAAGAACGCGATTTTGGCCAAAACTTTGATTGCTAGAAAAACCTGTTTGCTAGAATTTAGCCACAGTGACATTTGACACACGTTAAAAGTCGTAATCTACACCGTGTTAATGATTATGTGACTTGTGGATTTGTTTGTGTGGTAGCGATACTCCTTACACTGACACGAGTAAACAGAATAAACACAGCTATAATATATATTCACCATCCCATTTTATATCATGCCACATTTTAAAGCAGGGGTACTCAATAGGCGGACTCGATCCATGGTTAAATGTTAAATGTCTGCAACAGAATCATATGAACAAGCAAAAACATGACCAATATTTAGTACTTTTGCTCCCCTTCTGTTGGTAACTGTTGGCATGTGACCACAAGGTCCAATCAGAGCAGCATAACGGCATCACTATGACAACGCTGTATTTCCACACTCTCCGGTCCTAATGTAACAATTTGTTTTGGTGAGTTGCGTTATTAATAAATAAACTGGTAAATGTCGAAAGAGCTACAAAAATGACCTGTTCCAAATTGTCGGTTCTGATGAAAAGGAAGGTCGACAATGAAAAACATGTGTTTAAAGATGACTGGACAGACAAATATGCATTTATTCTTCCTAATAGAAGCACCAAACCTAGTTGCTTAATTTGCAACGAGACAATGGCGATTCTGAAGAGTGGTAAGGTTAAGCGCCATTATGAAACAAAGCACATGTATTTTGAACAACATTACCCATAGAACACAGAGGTGGGAACCAAAAAACTAAACCAGATAAGGCAATCATATCGAGTAACAAGACGTATTACAGTTAAAAAAGCAACACAACACGAACAGGCAACGGAGGCCTCATTATGTCCCATGACGATGGGACAGACACTTGCTCAATCTGTTTGGACGTTCAGCTCAGTGGAAAATCAAAGTGGAAAAACACAAAGATGTAGATTTGAGTACCCCTGTTTTAAAGTGAGTTGGGTTGTAATTACAGCTAGCCCAGCTTCAACGGTCCAAACCATCCATGTCCCTGATAAAAAAAAAAAGTAAAAAAAAAAAACAAACCCAAGGCTGCTTTATTTTCCGCTTACAGAACAGAAATGTCTCAGAAGAGGTACGGCTTGGACGGAACGATTCTTCTAATATGCTTATGCTATGCACATGTGCCACTTGTGTATGATATCTAGTGTGGATTCGAGGTAACTCTCCATAGTCTCACAGTAATTTTCACAGTAGAGCTCCCAGCATAAAAACTGCAAAATAATCAGTTTGGATATTGTAGTCGGAGCAGTCGGGACATTATTGCGGGGCGTAAATCACCCACCGCTGCATGGCGAGCTGACTGTAATGTTGTGTGTCCTCTGTAAAGCGGCGGTAAATGGGCTGACAGGATTGCTGAGGCATATTTCAGGCGTCAGGTCTGTGAGAGGTTGAGGAATTGGGTTGCCAATCCGATAAGAACCAGAGAAGGTTTTACTGGAAGTTTCGGAGACACCAGAAAATTACACCTTACTTTTGTTCTCTCTCTATTTCTTTCCATGCCTCTCAATCTCTCCCTACATTCGTTCACCTGGTTGCTTTTCATGCTGAGGTTTTCAGGAAGGTAGGAGAGTGAAGTATGGATAAATTGCTCAGTACAGGACATTGCTCAGTAAGATGTTTATAGGTGTGGGTTATGGACTGAACTTGGCTGTATAGTCTTACAAGCAAAGAATGGAACTAAATTTATAAATGCTGGTCTGGTTACTTTAACTTTAATGTAAATTTTCTAAGGTTTAACATCTAATATCTAATATGTAAGTACTTCTTCCTGAAATGTGAATGCTAAAACAGATCTAAATTTTTTGCTAAATGCTAAAATATATCTAATATATACTGTCACTTTAGCCTGAACCGCAAATGATTAAGCATCTAACATTGAACTTTAACCCAAACTCAACATATACTAACCCAACTAATATCTAACTTCATCCCAAATTCTGAAATCTGAATTAAGTCCCGAGTATGAAGTACTAAAATGCATCGAACATCTAACTACAGACTGAACTCTGAATGATAAAACAGCTAACACCTAACTTTAGCCCAAACTCTTTAGCTAAAAATCTTTGTCATGCTAATCTCACTCTAAAATTCAGGTAATGTAATTCAGGTAGGTAATGTTTACCAGTCTAATCTCTCAATGTGAAAAACGTCCGCGTAAATGTAATATTGAAGTAGCATTAATATCTAAGTTAATCTGAACTTCAGTCCAGACTTTGAAATGCTAAAATACACTAGTTCTAACATCTAAATTCAACCTGAACACTGAATGAAAATGGTATAAACCCTCACTACATTTACCTAAATCCAAACTCTTTAGCTAACATTAGCTAAATAAGGAAAAAAAAAAATCTACTCTGTTATGGAAATTAACATACGAAACAATGTTATGTCTGAACTCAAAAGTTAAAATAGCGCTAACTTTATCCCAAGCCCCAATATTTAAATATGATTCATTTCTAACACCAATTGAAAACAGCTAACACTAAATATAATGTATTTAATGAACTCTTTAGTTAATAAAAGAGGTGTGTCATGATAGAATAGAGTCTACGTTCCGAATGTGAAAATAGCTGTAATTTCAGCCCAGACCCAAAATGTAACCCAGTATACATCTGAGTCTAGACTCTGAAATGCAAAAATCATTTAAACATTTCATTTTAGCTCAAACCCTTGCTAAACATAGTTTAAAAAAATCTTGGTCATGCTAATTTAGCTCTAATACACAGGATAATTATAGCAAAAGAGCACTAACATATGAATTTCCTGTCAGCATTGGATGTTAAATTGCCTCTAACTTCATCAGGAGCTCTGAGTTCTAGCTAACATATACCCACAGGATCCTACAGTAGCTGTGCAACCTCACATTTGCTCTGAATGCTAAGCTAACTTGCTGTCATTCCCACCCTTTGGTGCGTTAGTTAGCAAGCGAGCATGGATGTAACATTAGCCTATATGTTCAATAATCAGAACCCAAGTGAAGCCCTGGTTCTCTGCTATACTAGTTCAGTTAATTAGCTGAGGGGAGGTGGGATTACTCTGCAGACAGAGTCAGATACAAGTAACCTCTCTCTTCCTCTCTATTCTGGCTAAGTGCCAACTTTCGGCAGTTTCATTCAGGCATCTGTTTAAAGAAGTGGAGGAGCGTTTGACACCAAGCAGTGAGGCTCATGTCAAATGAAGCACAGTATGTGGAAAAACGGTCTTGCTTCCCTGACGGTCCCTGGCGGCTCATTGAGGAGCACCTGGATTATCCTGGATTATCACACCCACATACACACACACACAAACACACACACATTTATATAACAACAGCCTACCAGCGCAGCTGCTCTAAATGAACCTCTTTGCTTGTAGATGGAGAAACTGAGGTAGAGTTTATTAATGGAAACATCTTGCTCGGTTTCATATCCAGTTGTGGAGCTGTAATGCAATTCCACTATCAGTATCTGTTCAGTGCTATAAATATCAGTATCTATATATGTATCTGGATTTAAACCTGAAGTGACATTGACTAAAACACTAGAAAACATTGGAAGATGACTCAGAGGTAGAAATGGCAACACTGTCAGCATGGTGTGTTTATACTACCTCAGCTACATCCCGCATTGTATTCATTTATTTATTTTAATCCAGCTCAGATAGTTCTTACATTTATCATTATAACTGATCAGGGAGTTACTAAGGATGAATGAATGAATGCTTTAAATACATTGCTGCATGTTCATGTTAATGAACTGAGTCCTTCTTTGCCTCACGATCTTCAAATCCGACTGCTTGCTGAAAAGTAAGCCTTCTATTCGTATCTGTATTTGTACCTGTATAGAACGCATTATCTGTTTATTCCAAATAACATATTCGTATTTGGTTACACTCCTGCACTCTTACAAATAAAGGTACTTCATTGGTTCTTCAGTGGTTCTTTATAGCACCATAGGTTCTGCAAAGAACCTTCTTCTTGTCAAGAACCATTTTTCATTGTATAGGGTTCCTGAGTTGAGCTCTATGGTTCTTTGGAGATCAAAGAAGTTATTGGTATTTCATTATAGGTTCTTCAGAGCAGTGTATTGGTTCTTCAAGGTATAATCACTGAACAGGTTAAAGTAAACCCTATAAGGTTCTTTGTGGGACTGGAAATGGTTCTTCTGGCTTCATGCTTAAGAACTTTAGGTACCTAAGTTAGGGTTTTTAGAGAACTTATGATAACATGCTTCCTTGTGGCACTGCTGTGAAGAACCGTTTCTGGGTTCATTACAGTAAGTAGATGGTTCTCTTAAGAACTTGAGAGTAGCATTTTCTTTGTGCAACTTAAAAGGTTTCTCCTATGGCATCAGGCTGAAAATCTCTTTTGGTTCTAATTGGAACCTTTATTTTCGAGAGTGTGATTGAAATAGATTTTTGAAAAGTCAAATTTTAATGAAATATTGAAAGCTATTTTTATGCGTTCAGCTACTAAGGTTACACAAGAATTTATATGAAATATTCACAATACAGAAATTGTTATGTTTTCAATAAACTGTGCAGCACTAAAATGTACCTTAGTGCAACTTTTTTTTGTGATTGCTCAACATGATCCATTCTTCAGACATAAATACCAGGTCATGTGTCATTAAGCGAAGGATTAGCCATAGCCATGTGGTAAGCATGTGACACAAAAGCTGTTGCAATTTGTTATTTTTTTTATTACAAATTATATTGTGCACTCTGAGGTAAAACAAATAAATAATGTAAAATATAGTGCTAAAAAGTGGACATGTTTGCTTGACCACAGAAACAATAGTGTCTATTTTCATGAGCGTTAATAGCAGGATGCATGGTGGGAGATGAAGGGCTCCAGTTCTAGCACACCTACGCTTCCCTCTCTGTGTGATTTTATGGTCCTGATCTGCTGCAGCTGCACTCACAGTGTTGGCTACCATTTCTCTCTGTGCCAGTTGGAGTATTTTCTGCACCAGGAAATGCCAAACATCATGCGATACGCCAAAAATGGCCTCCCGCAATCCGAACACTGTCATTCAATTTCTGTAGTATCCAATATTCTGTATTCTGTCAACCTGTCTCTCTGTGTAAGCTTGCCTTTATAAATACATTTTCTTTCTCGCATTCCCGGAGCTTGGCTTCAAGTGTAATTTAATACTGTGGTGGGACTTCATGCCAGTGTGGCATCGAAAAAATGCTAATGTGCTATGAGGGGAGCAGTTAAATGATTTGCTTTCCTTTCAAGCGTTCTGGCAGGGGCTTTCGATCTGGCTACCGTCCCAGGCGAATAGACACCGGTCATTGCTCAGTCCTCAGGGGACATTAGAGCAAATCAGCACATTGCGCAGGAGCCGCTGGCACGTCGCTTCTGGACTTTGGCCTCGTCCCAATTCCCAGCGGCCCGAACGTGCGCTCCTGGAGAGGCAGGAGCCTCTGCTTAAGCCAAATTGAATCAGATTCTTCACGAAAGGGTTAAATCTGCTTCTATAGCCCTGCATGCGCATTACTGGATATAGAACGGGAGGGGTAAGTGGCTCAGGAGGGGTCTCGTAAAACACTGATCATAAAGCCTGGCTTCAAGATTGGATTAAGAGCAGAGTGCCCCATCCTAAAAAGGAGTGCAGTTTATTAGAGCCTTATCTTAAGTGATAATGTTACCATGAAGGGCTGTGTAATGGCACTAGAGTGGACTGTAGCCATATAAAAGATATGAGCCCATGGCAGAAAGGGAGACGATGATAGGCTGTGAGTGCAGGAAGAAAGCACTTTTATTTCCATGGAGAAGGAGATGTGGAATCTGACGGGAGCCGTGGCTTCTGCTATGGCAAGTCCTGAACTGATGATGGTGCCTCCACTTTGCGAATGGAGCGCTGAGGTTGAATTTTTTACAGTATGATAACCTACAGTAGTCTAGCAATCTTATTGTATCATTGTACAGTATAAAGGTATACAATATAATGTATACATTATACAATATAACTAAAAAACAACAACAAAAGGAAACAAATAGATCAAATCGCTTAATTGTTCTATTCTTAGAAACAACTCTTAGAAGCATTCGGAATATTGAGAACGACTTTTCCATCAAAACTTTGGTCAAGTTGTTGTTGCAATATAAGCTGAATGAGAGAATGCATCTGTGAAGAAATCCAGTGTACAAATAGCAGTGTATATACAGTACACCAAAAATATATACAGTACTGTGCAAAAGTCTTAGGCATCCTATTTTTTTAGTACACACTTTGTTATAGATTTTTATTTGATGACTTCTACATTATCGAGTCAGTACAAAAACATTTTAGATTCCCAAACTTTAGTTTTCCAGCACAAAATGTTTGTATGTCAGTAAAGTAAGCAGCATATTAAGCGGTAAGAGACACTTTTCAGACAAAAAACACAACGAAGAATGCTGGGTTTTGCTGCAGAAATAAGAAGCGAGTGCGACAGTCAAAGTCTCCAGAAGAACCGTGGCTGGTTCTGCAAGGTGCTCAATAACACTTACAGCTCATTTCCTTATGCACTGTAAAACCGGATAAGTTCAGTTCATGAGGAAACTAATTACCTCAAAATTTTTAAGCTGATAAATCAATTTTTTTAAGCTAAATACACTTAAATAAAACAAAAATGTAATTCAAACTTTGTAATTTAAGTGTATATCGCTTAAAGAAATTGATTTATCAACTTAAATGTTTTGAGGTAATTAGTTTCCTCAAATTTTTTGAGTTAAATGAACGGTTTTTAAAGTGTATAACTGCCCTAGTTCTACCTGAAACTAACTTATTTTTTTTTTTTTAAACAAATAGTCATCACACCAAATATTGCCTTTGTTTCATTTATTACTGTTTACTGCTCTGTATAGTATCTTTTTTCAATGGTGTATATATATATATATATATATATATATATATATATATATATATATATATATATATATATATATATATATGTTTTTTGTTTTTTTTTGAAGGGGATCTTTGCTCTACAGCATTTCTTTGCATGTGCCTAAGACTTTTGCACAGTCCTGTGTCTGTTTGATTGACTTTTTTCAACAATACCATGTTATTCTGTGCATTTGATGGCCATCATTTACAGTATGGTAACGATAGGAGCATGCTAAAAGTGGCAGCAGAGGTAGCAATGTTACAGGATACCCATTTTGGCTATTATAGTTAGAAACATACTGTATGTTTTATAAGGGTTAGATTGCTTTTCTTTTTTTCGTTGGAAGCAGACTGCTGTTTATAACTGCTACACATTTCACCATCGTCCTCTCCTGACTCATCCTTGTTTTTGTCTGGGGGTAAAACCTTTTTTATTATTATTTATTTATTATTATTTTTTTACAGCAGGATATGTTTAATGGAACTGAACAACTGAGCAGTAAATAGACTGAAAAGTTTATTTGTTATTTATTTATTTTCTATTTTATTCTGGAAATGCATTTTAATTGGTATTTTTAAAGCAAGGGATGAGGTAATCCTCTGGTCATATGCTGTGACACTATAACAATAACTTATTATTTTAAGTAACACATCCTGGTCCATAATACACTGAAACACTGAACTTTTTATAGAGTGACCTTGTGGTAAACTCCATTCAGAACAGTGCATGATCTGTAAATGTGGTTAGCAGAAAACACAAGTCGGTAAGCTTTGAGTTCTTTTGGGAGCATTGGGAGAACAATGATGTGAAAAAGCTGAGTCAGACAGAAAACCGAAATCCTTTGAAGAAAATAAAGAGTATCTGGGAATTTATAGGAAAAGGATGTAAGAGAAAAAAAAATCTGTTTGCGGTACTTAAGCAAGCTAACAGCTACAGTTTTCTGCAAAACCTTGGAGGGATTTTTTTCCCCTTTCCGAAGGCTATGTTACCTAATTGTGGTCTGGTTAGGTACATCAACCCGCATAAAAAGGTAAATAGAGCTATCTTAGCACAAAGCTCGGCAAGAGGCGAAATGGCAAAGGGATTGCTGAGACAAATTAAGGTTATCTGAAAACCGCCAAGGTAATCCTTACCATTGATGTCTGCATGTCTGAAAGTATGTGTGCGCCTGCAAATGGGAATGAGATTACGCCACTCATTCTTTGTATGCTAATTTTATTACCACATATTGTTTCCGTATCTGACACGTAACAGCTTTAGCCCGTGGCTTAAAATGCCTTTTTCATGGCGTGCTGACTGTCTTTTATGTTATGACTTCTGCAAGCTACGCTTTGTGGCAGGGATTGGGGGGAAACAGTAATTCGTGTTGATATTTTGTGCCTGCTGTAGCATGCTGAAGCGCTCAGACTTGCATGGCCTGCTGATGCTGATGCTGCTGACAGTGAGGGGTGGCATGGCGCTGCACTGCTCTGCAAGCATAGCTAACGTGAACACAGCTGCTGTTTAAAAATGCAGGACGCCCACTTGATTTAAATCACAATTTCATGTGACACAAGAGCTTCCGAGGTGTCAGCACCCCTCAAACCGAGGGCCTTTAACCCACAATGATGTTACAAAGTCTATGGATGTCAACGTTGTGAATTATTTAGACATGCAAAAAAAGGCACTTTATCCAGAACGATGTTAGTAACTTGAAGTGGATCAGGGCAATCATGTTTTCTGTTAAAGCCTCTCTATAGATGGACATCCTCCATGTACCAAGACTGATTCTTGCATATTTTTTTTTTTTTAACATTTATGGCAGACGCCCGTATCCAGAGCGACTTACAGTTATCTCATTTTATACAACTGAGCAGTTGAGGGAGGCCTTGCTCAGGGTCCCAGCAGAACTTACAACCTTCTGATCAGGAGTCCACTTTCTGAACCACTGAGCTACCACTGCCAGTGCTCACTTCTCTTGCCATGCGTTTATTCCTGTTATGTCTCTCTGTTCCATGCTATTGACATAACAATTCACCTTCTCATTCTCTTTTAATGCAATGGCCTTTCTTGGGTTTTTGGGTTCAGGAGCACTAAAAGAAAACATGCTTCGTTTGGCAGTGAAAACATAAGGGCAACAGCTAATGAGGCTCAGGTTGTTTCATGTCCTGCTTCCATGCCATCGCCTTACAAAGAATCTGGCCTTGCACCTCTCCTCTTCTTTGTATTTTGCTTGTCTATGCAGTCCTAATGCTACAGCCTGGGATTAAAGTATCTGCCACAAAAGTGACTTTCAGGGCCCCTATGCCTCTTCTGTTTGAAGGCTGGAAAACAACCAAGCTTTCATCTTATGAACCAGTAACAAAGCCTGAAGACACATTCACCGAGAGAGATGAGAGGCAGGCATTGTAGCGACCCCTTTTTTTATATCCAGCCTTTTTAAGACATCCTACCTGGAAATGACATCTCCTTCATAGTACTTTCCATCACTTTATGAGCCTTGGTCTGCCTCTGCACAGGCAAAAATGGAAACCTGGACCAAAAGGATGAGGTCCAATTAAAGGGGTAAGTGTGGAGTGGCTGAAGAGATGCACCCTGAGGCTTGTCCACCATAATGACAGGGGATACTGAACAGGAACACGGTCAAGCCGAGCGGCAATTTTTTCACCATAAAGGTAATAAGCATTGGTTAATGCTGTTATAAGGAGACACGTTTGATTAATCCAAAGCTCGCCTGATGCCTAGGTTTTTAAGCTCTTTCACTTATTTTTGATGTTCCTGTCGGTGCAGATGTATGTCCTCTAGTTCTCATCCAGAATAGCTTGGTGTCCGTAGGTCTTAGAAATGGTCGCATGGAGCAGCAGCAGCAGCAGTGTGTCTGAGGTTTCCACCCACAGGCAAGACAGAGCACAGAGCGATGTGAAGCTCTGAGAAGATGGCGAGGGAAACTAAAAAAAAATATAAGGGAAAAAGTGAAATACGATAGGTCTGAATTAATGATGGCACTGAAGCAGTGGTAGGCCCAGTGGAGACTTGAACCAGATTTCAGCCTGAGTGGATTTTATCCCCTGGAGGTGAGTCGAGCACAGAACGTCAACGCCATCACACGCTGTCCCTGAGCATGGGCCACAGGGGCCTCTATCATTCCTTATCACTGCTCTTCCCCTCCCAAATTATATAGGACAGCTATCCATGTAGCGTGTGTATGTACATTATTTATCTGTGCCTAAGAAGCAGCATGACACTCCCTAATAAATTAGAGCGATATGCTGCTGTGAATAAACGGCCTGATGAAAATCAGGGGAAAATTAACAGGAACAGGAGAGTTTCGGAGTTTGAGCTGGATGAAATTATGATCAGTGGCCTATTACAAAGGCAAATTACCCATTTGAAAAAAAAAGGCAGGGAGTGTGTTATTATTATATAAGGTGCAAAAAATCTGACTGCTAATGCGACTGCTTCCTGAATGCCAAATCTCCCCCTCCAAACTATAAACATCCATCACTCTGAGAGAGGCTCCACTAATGTGTCTGCGGCTGAAGAAAGCCTATGAGCATATGTCAATAAAATGCCCAGACATGTGGAAGAAGCTGGAGGAGAGCAAGACGGGGGAGAGATCTCTGCTTAGGATGGACTGTCACCCACGATCAACGTGATGCCCTCCTCAAAACTTCAACCCTTGCAAATCAGAATAGGTCAAGAGACTAGAAGAGAGGCTTAGAATGTTCTCTTCTGCCTCCTGGAAAATGTGTCTACTGACAGGTGTGAAGATAGTTATGTCTAATTAAGTGGAAGTGGAGCTGTGGGCCACATGGAATGAAGATGCAATGGCCAGACTTGTCAAATCAAAGCGGGGTCAAACTGCTTCGCTGCAAATGCAGGACAGGAAGAATCAATCAGAGATGTGGAAAAGCTATTGGAATTATCATACACATCAAGTTTCTAATAACCGTCTACTTGTTACGATGCAGTTGCATGACCTGCAAGTGAAGATGTTTTCATTAAGAAGCTCAGGAGGACACGTGTACTGACTCAGTGGTTTTCAAACCAAGTTCCTGGTAGCTCATTTGCTTTGAAAGGTTTTCTGCTTACCCTACTCTGACCTATCTAACACAGCTCATTAGGTAATCATCAAGGCCTTAATCAGTAGTCAGGGCTCACTAGGGCTGGGAGTGAGAACCATGGGTTTACCTATTACCACTGGAAGACTTTTCATCTATGTGAGTACATGAAGATTGATGGTTAGTATGCATGGCCATATTTGTTGACTGTGAATTAATAAGTGAATAAAATGATATGAGGGTCATAGATTAAAAGGAGTAAGAAATATGGTAGGGGTACAGAGTGGGCTCTTCAACATACACCAATTATAGCAAGACGTTTGGATTAACATCCTTTAATATTTCAGCATTTCAGAAGCATGATATACATACTGCATAAGTATTACGTTACATTAAAATAAATGAAGGAGGTGGGATATAGGAAATGAAAGGAGGAGAAATATATATATATATATATATATATATATATATATATATATATATATATATATATATATATATATATATATATATGTGTGTGTGTGTGTGTGTGTGTGTGTGTGTGTGTGTGTGTGCCCGAGCAAATGTGCACTGAGACTCTGTGAAAGGTGCCACAGTGAGTTTGTCACAGCCAGTATAACCTTATGGACCGAGGGAGTGCCACGGAGAGAGAGAAAGAATATTTCCTAGGGCTTTGAGACAATGTCATACTGATTAAGTCACATGGAGTGACCGTGGCAGCACGTGGAATAGGAAACCAGAAGAAAAAACATGAACTATTCTCTAACCCTGGAAGGCTCTCAAATCATTCCCATCACCTTCCTACCTTTCTCTTTTCTTTTTCAAAGTTCATGACTGCTTGACATGGAGTTTTTTGTGCATGCGTCTGTCACAAAAAGAGAACAGCTAGCTAATGGTCTTCTTGATCTCCAGGGGCTATAAGCAAATGTCTGTTCGGTTCAGCATTAGATGAGAAGAGAGACAAAATGTTGCCTAGAGCCTTTTATAGAGAATGAATTTACAGAGATCTCTTGATGGATATAGACTATACATTACAGGTATTAAACCTATTTGTACTTCTGTTCGCATTGCTTATATCAGGGCTTGGCAGACAGTAGCTCAGGGCCAGTTCTGGCCTGCTTAACAAGATTATTTGGCTTGCAAATGAAATGAGAAACTTCTTAAGCTATTCATCAACATTACTGAGTATTCAAATATCATCTGTGGATATACGATAAAGTAGGGCCTACTGTATATCATATCAGGCTGTTTGCATCCTGGAGCAAAGTAGCTTTGGATGAGTTGGGACCATTCTTCGTACAGTACCACATCCAAAATATAGGAAGTTAGGTCCAGCTTATGCTTCTATCCCCAAAATCCCAGTATTAGAAACCTCTTAATTGATTCTGTAAACTTCTTATTTTGATTATAAATGTCTCATTTGCAGCATTGGGTCCTCGTTTCTGTACTAACACATGCTGACACAGCATCAATTGCCAAAATGGAGGAACTGGTTTAGTTGCTATTCTTAAAATGCTGCATATTTCATAACAGATGTGAATGCTTGATGTTATGGTTAAAATGCAACATGTTAATTGGCTTTTGATATTGTTTTAACAGTGGTTTTGGGAATGAGGAGGCTGGTCAAAATGACCTTGATTAGAAATACCAGGTAGGGTTTAAATCCTGTAAAATCATAGGTTGTTTGAGCAGTACCGCCATACCCTAAAATCATTTTGACCCATCAATTACTGTAAACAACCATAAAAATCGGCTCCATTGCCAAACCTAATTGTTGAGCCCTGTTTTTTTTTATTGATAGAAGCCAAGATATCGCTGTAAATTAGTCAAGCAATGCTTTCAAGTTCTTGAAAAACTTGGACAATACAATAAACGACTGGCCTCGTCTTGAGAAAGTTGAGCTGGTGTGGACTCTGTTGCCCTGGTGATTTTCCTGCATATTTAGTCTCTGCAAAATGCACGAGATAATGGTTTCACTGTTGAAGATGTCTTTGGAAATGCAAGGAAGGGATAGAAATTAGACCACCCAAAGAGATGTAAAAGCAGGGGTTAGCAATTATAGTCCAGAGATCAGTTTGGTCACCAGTTAGTTAGTTGACACCATGTCTTAGAGCGGGAAATTCACCAAAGTGTCCTGATCTCTGGAATCGCTGGCCAGTGCATTAGAAAATGAGGTCTGTCTTGCACGTTTTGACTCCCAGCCACCCAATTGTCAAAAACATACAGGTCAATAAGCCAATCTCAGTGGCAGACGTTAAGTGATAATAATAGATAAAGCCTTGCCCTTTTTTTCCAGAGAACTGAGCGAGTTGAATTAAGTGATTCAGCTAGAAAATGGGCTTGTGACCGAGGTGCATTGCCCTCAAGCTTAGCAGCTAGTCTTCTCTGTCATGTGTTACTGTTCGAGATGGCAGCCAGCAAAGATTTGCGAATTGCCTTTGGTGGACTGTTGGACTACACAGAGCTTGTTGTTCTTAAAAATAAGAGCCTTTCTGAAGAACACTGGAGCTTTGATAGCAACTGCTCAGCATCGTCACAAAGAGTGGCTTTTAAATGAGCCAGACTAGTGTGACTTTGATGGCAAATGTATGATTATGGCTTTGAACATTAGCGTGCTATAGTGTGTGTGTTCTGGAACAGATTGGTCTTTAATATCTACACAACTTTTAATGTTTTACAAGAGACTGTTATTGAGGAGAAACGAAAAATCCATCTCTCAGTAATAAAGGTCAGTATTAGTCACAAAGAATGACGCTGAGAAAGAAAAAAAACAGTATCGTCAATATTTTTAACATTTTAATTAAGCTTAAATGCAGCAAAGATGGAAAGATGACGCTTTATAAAACAGTTCAGTTGTGTTGAGAATGAAATGTAGTGGTTTCTCTGCTCATGCATTCAAACAGCACTCGAAGCTTATTCAAAGTGTTCAATGTGTTGCCAGATTAGACGAAATCCCCCGCAGTTGTGATATGATTTATCTTTTTGAGCCACAAACCAGC